>NC_092788.1:28670211-28956662 GCF_047496795.1 Chiloscyllium punctatum
GGTCTGATTACTGCCCCATAACGTGTATCATGAATCTATCTACCTCTGCCTCAAATGTTGAAAGGCTGTGCAACTTGACGCTATCAGATCATTAGCAAATGATGTTTTTTTTTAATGTCCTGTTAAATTTACTGAAAGTATGTGTGGTTCGCAATTCATTCAGTGCAATGGATGTTCCCCTCCCATTCTCTCCTCTGGCTCTGAACTGTCTCCCTCTGTCCCAGAGCTGTGCATTTTCCCGCTGTTGTGAAGTGCTGCCTGGGTTTGATGTCTCTCTAAAGTTGTGACAGTGTGAGAGACTGACCTGCCTGCTTCAGGATAGCAAGGCGCAGTCTGCTGTGCTTCGTCAGACCCTGCTTTCCCCTGCGTGCAGCTCAGGGGGTATAGTCCGTTCTCAGGAACCATTCTCTGAAACCGTTTTGACGTGACTCGTTTACCCTTCATCCCAACACACACCTCCAAATCTGCAACCCCAGCCCTCCCATACCTTGCTGTTTCTTGTCGGAAAACGAATCAATGTTATTCACCGTAACCCCTCCTGGACTGAGATCGCAGGTCCCCCCCATCCACTGTGTTAATTTCCAAGTGGATTTATTTTGGCATTGTTGTGCAGACCTGGACCTGGACTTCTCTAAACCTGTTTGGGGTGGGGGGGTTTAATAGAGGGACGGTGTTTCCGGATGAAAGACTGCGCCCCTTCAGGTGGTCAGGAAGATCTCAAAGAACCATTTCTGGAAGAGGTCAGGAGTTTGCCAATTTACTGAGGCCCGAATCGCTCACCGGGAGCTCCCTTTGCACAAACTGGTTGCGGTGTTTCCCATCCAATACCATGAGTATGCCGTGGGCTGCATGGTTCTTCAGGCGTTTCACCAGCATCGTCCTGTAGCGGAACCCTCACTTTGGTCTCTCTGGGCTTTGGGAGCTCGGTCCAGGCTAGAGCAGGTTTCAGCAGCTTACGTGGGGAGACTGCCACCAGAACGGGGCAGGCTTGAGGGGCCGAATGGCCTTCTCCTTGTTCAATGAAAGGAGATTTGTTTGGATTTACACCAGCAGGGAGCAAGCAGCGATCAAGAGACTGAGTGTGAACTCATCAGGGTTTTGTGTTGGTTTTTTTTCCCCTTTCATCGGATGGGAGTGTTGCTGACCAGTCCCAGTGCCCAGAGGGCAGTAAGGGGTCAACCACGTTGCTGTGGGTCTGGAGTCACATGTTGGCCAGATCAGGTAAGGACAGCAGTTTCCCTCCCTAAAGGACATTAGTGAACCAGGTGGGCTTTTCTGACCATTGACATTGGATTCATCGTTAGGCTCTTAATTTCAGATTCTTTTTTATTGAATTCAAATTCCACCACCTGCCAAGGGTTTGAACCTGGGTCCCCAGAACATCGCCTGCGGATCTCTGGACTAACAGCTGTTTTTGTTTTAGTGTTCTCCGTTCTCGTTGGTCTTTAAGTTAGCACTTATTGAAATGAATGAGCAGATCCCGGCAACTACCACGAGGGGACAGAGAAAAGGCGAAGACAGGAGGTGAAGCGCTGGGTTCAAAATGGGACAGCAGAGGAGGGCAGAGTGTTCGGGTTCTGCCCGGAGATTGAGGCCACGCCTGCGAGGGAGGAGGACTGAGATGGAGGAGGGGAGCCCAGAGGCAAGGCTGAGGGCGAGGGAGCACAGCTGAGTCCACACGCCCAGGGAAGGCCGACTGGTCCGGGAAGCAGAGCTGCCTTGGGTTCAGCCGCAAGCACACATCCTCTGCCCTCTGTCTTCATCTGGCGTCAACTGAATCTGGTCAAATTGGTCGGAGATCTGGTTCTCACTTCTCAGCTGTGGGAGAATCGACAGGCCTCTGAATCAGAGTGAACCATACCACCACATCTATTCTGCCCATCTATTCAACACTAGTGCTGGCCTGCCCCGCCCCACAAATTCCATATTCCTCCATCTTCACCTCCCTTGTGTGTTTATCCAGTCTCTCCAACCTTAAACACATTGACACAAATACCCATCTATTTCCCATGTTCAATTCTCCACACTCACCTTCCAAAGGACTGACCCACGTTTTTATTAAGTGTCTATAGACTCTCTCGCTATCTGTTCTTGTATTTCTGACTAGCTTTCTGTCCTATTCAAATTCTGTGCCCCACTGAATCTAATCCTCTGACCCAACACCCTTTGGCACCATTTTAAGTTGGTTCTTTTTAAGGTTTGCATTCTCTTTCTGGTTAACCACGGATAGTGGGTTGGTCCTTGCATCTTTTCCGTGCTTGTCGGGAGGATCTTCCTAGGTTTCTGTCACTCCACCTCAGCTGACCCATCCTGGGGTCTGACAGGAAATTCGATCTCCAAACGCCCCACACTGGACATGTAGGGAGGGATGGCATACGATGCACTGGTATTTGGCAGCGGGAACCCAGGACCATTATTCTTTTGACTCAGATAAGACTACAACCCATCTCCTCCACCCAACCTCAGGAAACCTTTTCACACCCCCTGGGACCTTACCCGCTTCAATGCGAGCCTTACGCCCTCTCGGAACGCCGCCTCCACGTTCAGGGCTTCCTTGGCACTGGTCTCGATGTACTTTAGATGGTGGGCACTGCACCAATCCTCCACCCGCTTTGAGATGACCTGCCGAGTGAGTGTGATTAGCAACAGCAGGAATAGATCCGAGATCCCAGAGAATCCCCGACACCCCTCCCTCCACAGCTCACAAAGACTCTTGACTTTATGGAGGGAGGAGAAAGGCAGAGGAGGAGGGGATTCCTTCTGCACCTACTGGGGGTGGGAGGGTCTTCTAAGGAAATCTGAGGGGCAAGCTATTTTCAGTAGTAGGAGTCTGGAACATTCTTTCAGGGTGGTGGTGAAAACCGATATGATATGGGTATCTAAGGGACTCTTTGATACGCACATGAATATACCAATGGCGCAACGGCAGGCAGAAGGGATTAGTTTAATTTGGTGTCATGTTTGACACAATATCGTGGGCCAAATGGTCTGTTCCTGTGCTGTACTGTTCTATGTTCTACATCCTGCCTTCAAACAGCTCTGGTACCATCATAAACTTTGGTTTAAAGCTTTTTAAAGATACCTGTACTAGCTGAGGGACTGTGGGCTGCATTTGTAGAGGTGTTCTGTACAGGTACACTTGAGGAACTTGGACTGAACCTTTTCAATATTGTCAGTTCTGTCAAAGACTCCACTGTAAGGCTTTATTCACAACCTTCCACACTACCAGAAAATTCCTGATGAAGGGCTTATGCCCGAAATGTCGATTCTCCTGCTCCTTGGATGCTGCCTGACCTGCTGTGCTTTTCCAGCACACCACACTCTTGATACCGGAAGGATTGTGGATGCTTTAGGGAGGGGACAGAAAAGGCTTACCAGAACATTGCCTGGTATGTGGGATTTTAGCTATGAAGAAAGGTCGAATAGCCTGGGTTTGTTTTCACTGGAGGTTGAGGGTGACCTGATAGAAGTTTATAAGATTGTGAATGGCGTAGATAGAGTTGAAGGTATGAGGGTTTTCCCTGGGGTGCACTGGGTCAATGACCAGGGACAAAGGTTCAAGATGTGAGGAGGGGACAAAGTTGAAAAGAGATGTGCAAGGCAAGTTTTCTAACAAAGGGTGGTGAGGGTCTGGAATGCACTGCCAGAGGTCGTGGTGGTGGTGGAAGCAGGCACAACAGCAACATTCAGGAAGCACATGAATAGGAAAGGAATAGAGGGATATGGATCCTGTGCGTGAAGACAGTTTTGGTATGGAAGGGGGAAATGTGTCAGTGCAGGCTTGGAGGGCCGAAGGGCCTGTGCTCGTACTGTATTGGTTTTTATCCGTGTCCTTGTGTGACACGGTATTTCAAACTTTACGTGTTTTTTTAAAAATCTTCTGAGCAAAACCTGATCTCAGCAGCCCAGCTATGACTTTAACTTTGATTCCTATGGGTAACGTTGTTTCACTTAGCCTCTGGTTGGTGTTCCTGAAAACCATGACTTATCGAGCAGACTACAATAACGACAGGAGCTCGAGAAAGCCGTAAAGAGAGATTCTTCACCCTCCACTGGCTCCACTCCTGCACTGAGAGAGAATGTACCGGACAAGGACAAGCCTGTGACCTGCCAAATACCACCTTCGTCTGAGAGGTGAGGCTGTTCTGTGCAGCATGGTACAGCTGAATAGCTGGTGGCGTGTGCCAGAAGGTTAGTGTACAGACGAGCCACCCAAATACTTGGTGAGAGTGTGTCTCAGGGAAATGCGGGATGTTGTGGTTCAGTGCTGGGCGCGGAGGGTGGTGTATTTTGTGTAAACCTTACCTCGCTGCTGCCGCTCCTTAGGTCAGTCTTGTTCCCAATGACTAGGAACGGGAAGCTGTCTGGGTCCCTGGGGTCAGCCTGGAGCAGAACTCCTTCCGCCAGCTCTCCAGCGCCTTGAAGGAAGCCTCCGAGGTCACGTCAAACACCAGTACACAGCAATCCGCGGCTCTGTACAGGACTGAGCCCAGTGAGTGGAAACGCTCAGTGCCGGCTGTGTCCAGAGCTAGGAGCGGGGTAAACATTGATTGTAGAAACCCTGACTGAGATCCATTCACCCCCTCATTCTACAGAACCACCCCCCACCCCATCGGACGAGGCCATTCGGCCCTTCCAATCCAGGTTGGTGTGCCTGCTCCACGTGAGCTGCCCTCCCACCCACTGGTGCACGTCCCCTCACCCACAACACCTTCCATCACACTCTCCCCCCTCGTGCGATCATTCCTGTACCCCCCAAATGCTTGGATACAATTCCACTGAACCACTTAGAATCATAGAGGTGTACAGAACTCATCCACAGCCAATCAGATATCCTACAATAATCTAGTCCCATTTGCCAGCACTTGGCCCATATCCCTCTAAACCCTTCCTATTCGTATACCTATCCAGCTGCCTTTTAAATTAGATTAGATTACTTACAGTGTGGAAACAGGCCCTTCGGCCCAACAAGTCCACACCAACCCACCCAGACCCATTCCCTACATTTAACCCTTCACCTAACACTATGGGCAATTCCATCTGGCCAATTCACCTAACCTGCACACTTTTTTGGAGCTGTGGGAAGAAAAACCCACATAGACACGTTGTTCCAGCCCCCACCACTTCCTCTGGCAGATCAGTCCATACACATACCACCCCTCTGTGTGAAAAAGTTGGGATTTAATCAAGAGAACGATCCCAATAAAAAAAACAATCAAGACAGAATACACTCTCCTAACTAATGAAGATTTACAGCAAGGCTATACTGTGGGACAAATCCCACATTCTCCCCATGGGAGCAATTCCACACTCTCTGGGGAAACGCCTCCAGCCCCTATACTCCTCCTGAACTCTCCTCCATCTGTCACCTCTGACCCCTGCGTCCCTTCCTCCTGCCCCTATGCCCCCTCCCTATCTCCGTCCCCTCCCTATCTCTGTTCCCTCCTCTAGCCCCTATGCCCCTCCCTATCTCTGTCCCCTTCTCTAGCCCCTGTGCCCCCTCCCTATCTCCGCCCCCTCCCTATCTCCGCCCCCTCCCTATCTCCGCCCCCTCCCTATCTCCGTCCCTCCCTATCTCCGTCCCCTCCCTATCTCTGTTCCCTCCTCTAGCCCCTGTGTCCCCTCCCTATCTCTGTTCACTCCCCTAGCCCCTGTGCCCCTCCCTGTCTCTGTCCCCTCCCCTAGCCCCTGTGCCCCCTCCCTGTCTCTGTCCCCTCCCCTAGCCCCTGTGCCCCCTCCCTGTCTCTGTCCCCTCCCCTAGCCCCTGTGCCCCCTCCCTGTCTCTGTCCCCTCCCCTAGCCCCTGTGCCCCTCCCTGTCTCTGTCCCCTCCCATGGCTCTCTGAAATCTGTGCTTTTCCAGTTCCAGCCCCTTGAGCAATCCCCACATTCCTGTTCAGCCATTGGCGGCTGTGCCTTCAAGTGCCTGATGGAGGGGTGGAAGGTGGTCCCTTGAGCTCTGGCTGGGGCAGGGTGAAGGGGTAAAGTGTCTTTTACTGTCACAAACCTGGACGCAGACGTTTTTACCGTCAACGATGATGAAGTGGCTGAGGAAATCTGCTCCGATGGTGGCCTTGTACTGATTGGTGTAACGCTTATTCACATATTGGTTCATGAGGGACGATTTCCCCACCCTAAAACAGACCAAAGACAGGGTCAATGAATATATCAGAAGGCCCTTTGCCCCTTGTGTCTGCTGGCCTGTCATTTCCATCCACGGATGCAGAATGTTCCAATAAAACATGTTTTGAAAACAGACCCTTCGGTCCAAATTGTCCATGCTGACCAGATTTCCTTGTGCACCTTTCTTATTCAGGTACCTGTCCAAATGCCTTTCAAATATTGCCACTGTCTCCGCATCTCCCACTTCCTCTGGCACTTCATTCAATTCACTCAGAACACTCTGAAAGATTTGGCTCTCGGGTCCCTTTTAAATCTTTCTGCTCTCACCTTAAAAATACGCCCTCTAGTTTTGGACTCCCCGACCCGAGGGAAGAGGTTTAGCCTCAGTCTGGAGAACTGCATCCAGTAATCATCAAGGTCCCAATCACCGTCACCTCATCTCATTGACTACACACTCTCTCCTGGTCCATTTCCCCCAGCCCCTACACCCCCTCCCTATCCCTGTCCCCTCCTCCAGCCCCTACACCCCCTCCCTATCCCTGTCCCCTCCTCCAGCCCCTATACCCCCTCCCTATCCCTGTCCCCTCCTCCAGCCCCTACACCCCCTCCCTATCTCTGTCCCCTCCTCCAGCCCTACACTTCCTCCCTATCCCTGTCCCCTCCTCCAGCCCCTACAACCCCTCCCTATCCCTGTCCCCTCCTCCAGCCCCTACACCCCCTCCCTATCCCTGTCCCCTCCTCCAGCCCCTACACCCCCTCCCTATCTCTGTCCCCTCCTCCAGCCCCTACACCCCCCTCCCTATCTCTGTCCTCCCCTCCTCCAGCCCCTACACCCCCTCCCTATCTCCTTCCCCTCCTCCTGCCCCTACACCCCCTCCCTATCTCTGTCCCCTCCTCCAGCCCCTACACCCCTCCCTATCTCTGTCCCCTCCTCCAGCCCCTACACCCCCTCCCTATCTCTGTCCCCTCCTCCAGCCCTACACTTCCTCCCTATCCCTGTCACCTCCTCCAGCCCCTACACCCCCTCCCTATCCCTGTCACCTCCTCCAGCCCCTACAACCCCTCCCTATCCCTGTCCCCTCCTCCAGCCCCTACAACCCCTCCCTATCTCTGTCCCCTCCTCCAGCCCCTACACCCCCTCCCTATCTCTGTCCCCTCCTCCAGCCCCTCCACCCCCTCCCTATCTCTGTCCCCTCCTCCAGCCCCTACACCCCCTCCCTATCTCTGTCCCCTCCTCCAGCCCTACACTTCCTCCCTATCCCTGTCACCTCCTCCAGCCCCTACACCCCCTCCCTATCTCTATCACCTCTTCCAGCCCCTATACCCTTCCTTATCTCTATCACCTCCCCCATCTGTCATCTCCTGCAGCCCTTATCCTACCTCTCTCTCTCTCCCCTCCACCATTAAGGTGGTCATTGATGGTAGAGCTTTTGGTCACCTCTCCTACTGTCTCCATCAGTGGCTTCTGTTTCAATCCACACTCCTGTAAGCAACTTAGGGCCTTTTAAGTACAGGAAAGGTATTACACAAATCTGTTACCTCATAGTGTTACTGGATAAAACACAGCAGACTGAAGAATCGTTCTGTAACACAACTCGAATCTTGCAGAAAAGAGAGACCAATTGTTGAAGTTTTCCATTTGCTCTCATCAGGACAAGTGCGCAAGACTGCCAAATCTCAGCCACTATTAGGAGTTTAAACTTCAGACGATAAGACCATTGCCATGGTTGGGGCTATGGGTTCCTCAATCTCCTGGTTAATTCTGAAAAGGTTATCTTAAATGCTTTGTTCAGCAGAGGTGCTGATGCAACTGAGATTGGTTAGCAAATAGCTCATAGATGGTAACCTGATATACAATGTGTTGGAGTTTCCTGGTCTCTATGTGTGTCCTGAGAGGAACAGCCTCAGAGATGGATGATATTTGGGAGGATGGGGAGGGTGAGAGAGGGGTTGCCTATTAAAGGGGATGTCCCTACCCTACGGAACAGTAATCATAGAGTCCCGATAGTGTGGAAAAACAGGCCATTTGGCCCATCCTACCCAGAATCGCCGAGAAGGACGACCTTCAGGTGAACAGTCTTCGCCATTTTCCCATTGGATGTTGTGGAATCGGAGTTCTGGAACAGAGAATGGGATACATGTTACCAGGCATCACAGGACTGGTTTGTTCAAGGGGGTGTGGTGGTAGAGTCACCAGGAACCATGGGGGGGACACAGGTTCAAATCCTACCACAGCCTGTGGTGGAATTTAAATTCAATTCGTTTAAAAACCAGGAGCTACTCTCAGTGATGACAATGGATGTCAATTCATGTAAAAATACATCAAGTTCACTAATGTCTTTGTCGACAGGGAAACCTGCTGTTCTTACCCAGTCTGGGATGACCTGACTCCAGACTCACATGGATTAGCATGGGTGACCAATGTTGTTCTGACCAAGGATGTCCATGTCCCATGAAAGAATAAAGAGGGAAAAAAATATATTGTTGGTCGTTTGTGGGATCTGGGTATTGGCTGCTATCTTTACCCAGTTAAGGAGGTTTCATTTGGAAATCAATTGTGATGTTCCAGGAAGGTGACAGGGAACTTCTTGTCCAGAGATTTTCAGGAACTCCAAAGCATCACAGAACCTCCCCCCAATTAAATCATCTTTCCCAAAGTGGGCTTCTCCCTTAACGTGGAAAATCGCCACAGCTCGATTTTCTCACAGTAAGTTCCCACCAAAAGCCAGTGTGACAGTAACCCAGATGGTATGTTTATTTACGAGGGCTAATCGAGGGATCAACACTGAGACATTCAGAAGTGTTCCTTTCACGTAGCACCCTCCACTCCACCCCCTCCCAAACATGTTCAAAAATAAGGCTGTGGAAACTATAGGTTCTCTTCAGACACTTGACTGAAAGGTGGCTCTCCCTGAGCATGCGGCGCTCCCTCAGCACTGACCCTCCGACAGTGCGGCGCTCCCTCAGCACTGACCCTCCGACAGTGCCCACTCCGTCAGCACTGACCCTCCGACAGTGCCCACTCCCTCAGCACTGACCCTCTGACAGTGCCCACTCCCTCAGCCCTGACCCTCCGACAGTGAGGCACTCCCTCAACACTGACCCTCTGACAGTGCGGCGCTCTCTCAGCACTGACCTTCCGACAGTGCGGCACTCCCTCAGCACTGACCCTCCGACAGTGCGGCGCTCCCTCAGCACTGACCCTCCGACAGTGCGGCGCTCCCTCAGCACTGACCCTCCGACAGTGCCCACTCCCTCAGCACTGACCCTCCGACAGTGCCCACTCCCTCAGCCCTGACCCTCCGACAGTGAGGCGCTCTCTCAGCACTGACCCTCTGACAGTGTGGCGCTCCCTCAGCACTGACCCTCTGACAGTGCGGCGCTCCCTCAGCACTGACCCTCCGACAGTGCCCACTCCCTCAGCACTGACCCTCCGACAGTGCGGCGCTCACTCAGCACTGACCCTCTGACAGTGCGGCGCTCACTCAGCACTGACCCTCTGACAGTGTGGCGCTCCCTCAGCACTGACCCTCTGACAGTGCGGCGCTCCCTCAGCACTGACCCTCTGACAGTGCAGCACTCCCTCAGCACTGACCCTCCGACAGTGCCCACTCCCTCAGCACTGACCCTCTGACAGTGCCCACTCCCTCAGCACTGACCCTCCGACAGTGCGGCGCTCACTCAGCACTGACCCTCTGACAGTGCGGCACTCCCTCAGCACTGACCCTCCGACAGTGCCCACTCCCTCAGCACTGACCCTCCGACAGTGCGGCGCTCACTCAGCACTGACCCTCTGACAGTGCGGCGCTCACTCAGCACTGACCCTCTGACAGTGTGGCGCTCCCTCAGCACTGACCCTCTGACAGTGTGGCGCTCCCTCAGCACTGACCCTCTGACAGTGCAGCGCTCACTCAGCACTGACCCTCTGACACTGCCCACTCCCTCAGCACTGACCCTCCGACAGTGTGGCGCTCCCTCAGCACTGTCCCTTTGACAGAGCCCCCTCCCTCAGCACTGACCCTCCGACAGTGCCCACTCCCTCCGCACTGACCCTCTGACAGTGCGGCGCTTCCTCAGCACTGTCCCTTTGACAGTGCCCACTCCCTCAGCACTGACCCTCCGACAGTGCCCACTCCCTCCGCACTGACCCTCTGACAGTGCCCACTCCCTCAGCACTGTCCCTTTGACAGAGCCCCCTCCCTCAGCACTGACCCTCCGACAGTCCCCACTCCCTCAGCACTGACCCTCTGACAGTGCGGCGCTCCCTCAGCACTGTCCCTTTGACAGTGCCCACTCCCTCAGCACTGACCCTCCGACAGTGCCCACTCCCTCAGTATCGACCCTTTAACCCCTAAAGTAGATTGGTGAACCAGATGAGTCCTTACGATGGTTTCATGGTCAAGATCTGTTTTTATATTGGATTCGAACCCAGTGCCCCAAACCGTTAACTGGTTGTCTGGGTACATAGTCTAGTGCCAACACTACTCAGAGGAGAAAGTGAGGACTGCAGATAGATGCTGGAGATCAGAGCTGAAAAGGTGTTGCTGGAAAATCGCAGCAGGTCAGGCAGCATCCAAGGAACAGGAGTTTTGGGCCCTTCCTGTAGAAACGTCGATTCTCCTGTTCCTTGGATGCTGCCCGATCTGCTGCGCTTTTCCAGCAACACACCTTTTCAGCCACCCTTCCTCAGCACGTCCTGTTTATTCATGATGTCTAGGAGACAGAAATATTTTGCAAACAAACACTTCTCTTTGCCAACGGGTGCGAACTGCATGAAAATTACTTCCTTGCAACGTTACACAACTCAGCTGCGGATACGTGTCTCTTGTTGTCACAGACACGACCAAAACTTCGTAAATTATAAAATGCCTGCAAACATCGCCCTCTTCGAATCAACTCTCAATTCAAAGATTCTTTTCAAAGATTGACAAGAACTGGCCCCTCAGCCCGAGTTTGATAAACAGAAGCTGTAAAAGATGACGGAGAACTCCAGGGCCTATTGATATAAAGTTTTTGGACTGAGTGACATATAAAACAATCCGATTTTTTTTGTGGAAATAATTTAAATGAGAAAAGGGGGAACGTTTGCACCTTACCCACCCTGTCGTTTCGGGCAAATACAAACTTCTCGCCTTTAAAGCCCCAACTTCACTCCGAAGTGGCCAAGTTTTTAGGGAATTTTAGCTACTTCCTTGTTTTCCCTCCCCCTCGGAGTTTACCACCAGCCTCTGGGAGGTGCTTTCGTCTGTTGCTGGACGCTCCTTGAGGCTCTAGTTCTGAAGATCTGTTGTCTCCCAGCATCGTAAGGCAGGGACAGACCTGGCCCGCACCTGCAACAGCCCCAGTCCCTGGGATAAGGGACAGGGAGCAGAATTAAACTAACATTCTTTCAGTGTCTCTTCAAAATGTACAACTTCCAAACTACAACTCAAAGTCTCTGTCACCTCCTCCAGCCCCTACACCCCCTCCCTATCCCTGTCCCTTCCTCCAGCCCCTCCCTATCTCTGTCACCTCCTTCAGCCCCTAAACCCCCTCCCTATCTCTGTCACCTCCTTCAGCCCCTAAACCCCCTCCCTATCCTGTCCCCTCCTCCAGCTCCTACACCCCCTCCATATCCCTGTCCCCTCCCCCAGTCCCTAAACCCCCTCCCTATCCCTGTCCCCTCCTCCACCCCCTCCCTATCTCTGTCCCCTCCTCCAGCCCCCTACACCCCCCTCCCTATCTCTGTCCCCTCCTCCACCCCTCCCTATCTCTGTCCCCTCCTCCACCCCTCCCTATCCCTGTCCCCTCCTCCAGCCCCTCCACCCCCTCCCTATCTCTGTCCCCTCCTCCAGCCCCTCCACCCCCTCCCTATCTCTGTCCCCTCCTCCACCCCCTCCCTATCCCCTCCTCCACCCCCTCCCTATCCCTGTCCCCTCCTCCAGCCCCCTACACCCCCCTCCCTATCTCTGTCCCCTCCTCCAGCCCCTACACCCCCTCCCTATCTCTGTCCCCTCCTCCAGCCCCTACACCCCCTCCCTATCTCTGTCCCCTCCTCCAGCCCCTACACCCCCTCCCTATCTCTGTCCCCTCCTCCAGCCCCTACACCCCCTCCCTGTCTCTGTCCCCTCCTCCAGCCCCTACACCCCCTCCCTATCCCCGTTCCGTCCTCCAGCCCCTACACCCCCTCCCTATCCCCGTCCCCTCCTCCATCCCCTACACCCCCTCCCTATCTCTGCAGGAATAGTCAGAGCAGAGAGGTGTTGGGGAAAGTGGGGTTAGATTAGTTAGGTGGTTATGTCTGACTGGCACGGATAGTCTGAGCTGGCAGCCATCCCTGACTGTTTGACTTGAGGGTTGGGGTGGGGGGGGGGGGGGGGGGGGGGGGGTTTCAATGAGCCACCTCCAGCAGCCCCCCCCCCTCCGTCTGCCTTGTGACCCTGGACTGTCCCTTTAAGTTGGCACCGTGGGCGGGGCCAGGCTCCTGCGTGATGACATCAGGCGGAGGGACGGCAGCGCCGTGACGTTGGTGCGGATGACGTCGACGCGCTGCCCATCCGGCCCCGCCCCCCTCGTACCCCGTTGCCCTGGCGACCCCGCCCCCGCCGGGGCCTGGTCGGTCGGGTGCGGCCGGGTCAGCGTGAGCCATGGACCAGTACAACATCCTGGGCCGGGTCGGGGAGGGGGCGCACGGCATCGTGTTCAAGGCCAAGCACATCGAGGTGCGGCTCCCCCCCCCCCACACAACTGAGTGTGGGGACAGGCCACTCGGCCCAGCAGGTCCATACTGACCCCTCTGAAGATTGACCCATTCCCTGTCCCATAGTGCCCAGGGATGTGAGTGTTAGGGTGGATCGGCCGTGCCCATAGTGCCCAGGGATGTGAGTGTTAGGGTGGATCGGTCATGCCCATAGTGCCCAGGGATGAGCGGGTTAGGGTGGATCGGCCGTGCCCATAGTGCCCAGGGATGAGCGGGTTAGGGTGGATCGGCCGTGCCCATAGTGCCCAGGGATGTGAGTGTTAGGGTGGATCGGTCATGCCCATAGTGCCCAGGGATGTGTGGGTTAGGGTGGATCGGCCGTGCCCATAGTGCCCAGGGATGTGTGGGTTAGGGTGGATCGGCCGTGCCCATAGTGCCCAGGGATGTGAGCGTTAGGGTGGATCGGCCGTGCCCATAGTGCCCAGGGATGTGAGCGTTAGGGTGGATCGGCCGTGCCCATAGTGCCCAGGGATGTGAGTGTTAGGGTGGATCGGCCGTGCCCATAGTGCCCAGGGATGTGAGCGTTAGGGTGGATCGGCCGTGCCCATAGTGCCCAGGGATGTGAGCGTTAGGGTGGATCGGCCGTGCCCATAGTGCCCAGGGATGTGAGCGTTAGGGTGGATCGGCCGTGCCCATAGTGCCCAGGGATGTGAGTGTTAGGGTGGATCGGCCGTGCCCATAGTGCCCAGGGATGTGTGGGTTAGGGTGGATCGGTCATGCCCATAGTGCCCAGGGATGTGTGGGTTAGGGTGGATCGGCCGTGCCCATAGTGCCCAGGGATGTGTGGGTTAGGGTGGATCGGCCGTGCCCATAGTGCCCAGGGGTGTGCGGGTTAGGGTGGATCGGCCGTGCCCATAGTGCCCAGGGGTGTGCGGGTTAGGGTGGATCGGCCGTGCCCATAGTGCCCAGGGGAGTACGGGTTAGGGTGGATCGGTCATGCCCATAGTGCCCAGGGATGTGCGGGTTAGGGTGGATCGGTCATGCCCATAGTGCCCAGGGATGTGCGGGTTAGGGCGGATCGGCCGTGCCCATAGTGCCCAGGGATGTGAGTGTTAGGGTGGATCGTCCGTGCCCATAGTGCCCAGGGATGTGTGGGTTAGGGTGGATCGTCCGTGCCCATAGTGCCCAGGGATGTGAGTGTTAGGGTGGATCATCCGTGCCCATAGTGCCCAGGGATGTGTGGGTTAGGATGGATCGGCCGTGCCCATAGTGCCCAGGGATGTGCGGGTTAGGGTGGATCGGCCGTGCCCATAGTGCCCAGGGATGTGTGGGTTAGGGTGGATCGGCCGTGCCCATAGAGCCCGGGGATGTGTGGGTTAGGGTGGATCGGCCGTGCCCATAGTGCCCAGGGGTGTACGGGTTAGGGTGGATCGTCCGTGCCCATAGTGCCCAGGGGTGTGCGGGTTAGGGTGGATCGTCCGTGCCCATAGTGCCCAGGGGTGTGCGGGTTAGGGTGGATCGGCCGTGCCCATAGTGCCCAGGGGTGTGCGGGTTAGGGTGGATCGGCCGTGCCCATAGTGCCCAGGGATGTGCGGGTTAGGGTGGATCGGCCGTGCCCATAGTGCCCAGGGATGTGTGGGTTAGGGTGGATCGGCCGTGCCCATAGTGCCCAGGGGTGTGCGGGTTAGGGTGGATCGGCCGTGCCCATAGTGCCCAGGGGTGTACGGGTTAGGGTGGATCGGTCATGCCCATAGTGCCCAGGGATGTGCGGGTTAGGGTGGATCGGTCATGCCCATAGTGCCCAGGGATGTGCGGGTTAGGGCGGATCGGCCGTGCCCATAGTGCCCAGGGATGTGAGTGTTAGGGTGGATCGTCCGTGCCCATAGTGCCCAGGGATGTGTGGGTTAGGGTGGATCGTCCGTGCCCATAGTGCCCAGGGATGTGTGGGTTAGGGTGGATCGGCCGTGCCCATAGTGCCCAGGGATGTGTGGGTTAGGGTGGATCGGCCGTGCCCATAGTGCCCAGGGGTGTGCGGGTTAGGGTGGATCGGCCGTGCCCATAGTGCCCAGGGGTGTACGGGTTAGGGTGGATCGGTCATGCCCATAGTGCCCAGGGATGTGCGGGTTAGGGTGGATCGGTCATGCCCATAGTGCCCAGGGATGTGCGGGTTAGGGCGGATCGGCCGTGCCCATAGTGCCCAGGGATGTGAGTGTTAGGGTGGATCGTCCGTGCCCATAGTGCCCAGGGATGTGTGGGTTAGGGTGGATCGTCCGTGCCCATAGTGTCCAGGGATGTGTGGGTTAGGATGGATCGGCCGTGCCCATAGTGCCCAGGGATGTGTGGGTTAGGATGGATCGGCCGTGCCCATAGTGCCCAGGGATGTGCGGGTTAGGGTGGATCGGCCGTGCCCATAGTGCCCAGGGATGTGTGGGTTAGGGTGGATCGGCCGTGCCCATAGAGCCCGGGGATGTGTGGGTTAGGGTGGATCGGCCGTGCCCATAGTGCCCAGGGTTGTACGGGTTAGGGTGGATCGTCTGTGCCCATAGTGCCCAGGGGTGTGCGGGTTAGGGTGGATCGTCCGTGCCCATAGTGCCCAGGGATGTGAACGTTAGGGTGGATCGGCCGTGCCCATAGTGCCCAGGGATGTGAGCGTTAGGGTGGATCGGCCGTGCCCAGGGGTGTACGGGTTAGGGTGGATCGGCCGTGCCCATAGTGCCCAGGGATGTGTGGGTTAGGGTGGATCGGCCGTGCCCATAGTGCCCAGGGATGTGAGCGTTAGGGTGGATCGGCCGTGCCCAGGGATGTGAGCGTTAGGGTGGATCGGCCGTGCCCATAGTGCCCAGGGATGTGAGCGTTAGGGTGGATCGTCCATGCCCATAGTGCCCAGGGATGTGTGGGTTAGGGTGGATCGGCCGTGCCCATAGAGCCCGGGGATGTGTGGGTTAGGGTGGATCGTCCGTGCCCATAGTGCCCAGGGGTGTGCGGGTTAGGGTGGATCGTCCGTGCCCATAGTGCCCAGGGATGTGAGCGTTAGGGTGGATCGGCCGTGCCCATAGTGCCCAGGGATGTGTGGGTTAGGGTGGATCGGCCGTGCCCATAGTGCCCCGGGATGTGTGGGTTAGGGTGGATCGGCCGTGCCCATAGTGCCCAGGGATGTGTGGGTTAGGGTGGATCGGCCATGCCCATAGTGCCCAGGGATGTGTGGGTTAGGGTGGATCGGCCGTGCCCATAGTGCCCAGGGGTGTACGGATTAGGGTGGATCGGCCATGCCCATAGTGTCCGGGGATGTGTGGGTTAGGGTGGATCGGCCGTGCCCATAGTGCCCAGGGATGTGCGGGTTAGGGTGGATCGTCCGTGCCCATAGTGCCCAGGGATGTGTGGGTTAGGGTGGATCGGCCGTGCCCATAGTGCCCAGGGGTGTGTGGGTTAGGGTGGATCGTCCGTGCCCATAGTGCCCAGGGATGTGAGCGTTAGGGTGGATCGGCCGTGCCCATAGTGCCCAGGGATGTGCGGGTTAGGGTGGATCGGCCGTGCCCATAGTGCCCAGGGATGTGTGGGTTAGGGTGGATCGGCCGTGCCCATAGAGCCCGGGGATGTGTGGGTTAGGGTGGATCGTCCGTGCCCATAGTGCCCAGGGGTGTGCGGGTTAGGGTGGATCGTCCGTGCCCATAGTGCCCAGGGATGTGAGCGTTAGGGTGGATCGGCCGTGCCCATAGTGCCCAGGGATGTGAGCGTTAGGGTGGATCGGCCGTGCCCATAGTGCCCAGGGGTGTACGGGTTAGGGTGGATCGGCCGTGCCCATAGTGCCCAGGGATGTGTGGGTTAGGGTGGATCGTCCGTGCCCATAGTGCCCAGGGATGTGTGGGTTAGGGTGGATCGGCCGTGCCCATAGTGCCCCGGGATGTGTGGGATAGGGTGGATCGGCCGTGCCCATAGTGCCCAGGGATGTGTGGGTTAGGGTGGATCGGCCATGCCCATAGTGCCCAGGGATGTGTGGGTTAGGGTGGATCGGCCGTGCCCATAGTGCCCAGGGGTGTACGGATTAGGGTGGATCGGCCATGCCCATAGTGTCCGGGGATGTGTGGGTTAGGGTGGATCGGCCGTGCCCATAGTGCCCAGGGATGTGCGGGTTAGGGTGGATCGTCCGTGCCCATAGTGCCCAGGGATGTGTGGGTTAGGGTGGATCGGCCGTGCCCATAGTGCCCAGGGGTGTGTGGGTTAGGGTGGATCGTCCGTGCCCATAGTGCCCAGGGATGTGAGTGTTAGGGTGGATCGGCCGTGCCCATAGTGCCCAGGGATGTGTGGGTTAGGGTGGATCGGCCGTGCCCATAGTGCCCAGGGATGTGTGGGTTAGGGTGGATCGGCCATGCCCATAGTGCCCAGGGTTGTGCAGGTTAGGGTGGATCGGCCGTGCCCATAGTGCCCAGGGATGTGTGGGTTAGGGTGGATCGGCCGTGCCCATAGTGCCCAGGGATATGTGGGTTAGGGTGGATCGGTCATGCCCATAGTGCCCAGGGATGTGTGGGTTAGGGTGGATCGGCCGTGCCCATAGTGCCCAGGGATGTGTGGGTTAGGGTGGATCGGCCGTGCCCATAGTGCCCAGGGATGTGTGGGTTAGGGTGGATCGGCCATGCCCATAGTGCCCAGGGATGTGCGGGTTAGGGTGGATCGGCCGTGCCCAGGGATGTTAGCGTTAGGGTGGATCGGCCATGCCCATAGTGCCCGGGGATGTGCGGGTTAGGGTGGATCGGTCATGCCCATAGTGCCCAGGGATATGTGGGTTAGGGTGGATCGGCCGTGCCCATAGTGCCCAGGGATATGTGGTTTAGGGTGGATCGTCCATGCCCATAGTGCCCAGGGATGTATGGGTTAGGGCGGATCGTCTGTGCCCATAGTGCCCAGGGATGTGCGGGTTAGGGTGGATTGGCCGTGCCCATAGTGCCCAGGGATATGTGCGTTAGGGTGGATCGTCCATGCCCATAGTGCCCAGGGATGTATGGGTTAGGGTGGATCGTCTGTGCCCATAGTGCCCAGGGATGTGCGGGTTAGGGTGGATTGGCCGTGCCCATAGTGCCCAGGGATATGTGCGTTAGGGTGGATCGTCCATGCCCATAGTGCCCAGGGATGTGCGGGTTAGGGTGGATCGGCCATGCCCATAGTGCCCAGGGTTGTGCAGGTTAGGGTGGATCGGCCATGCCCATAGTGCCAAGGGATGTGCAGGTTAGGGTGGATCGGCCATGCCCATAGTGCCCGGGGATGTGTGGGTTAGGGTGGATCGGCCGTGCCCATAGTGCCCGGGCATGTGCTGGTTAGGATGGATCGGCCATGCCCGTAGTGCCCAGGGATGTGCGGGTTAGGGTGGATCGGCCGTGCCCATAGTGCCCAGGGATGTGAGCGTTAGGGTGGATCGGCCGTGCCCAGGGATGTGAGCATTAGGGTGGATCGGCCGTGCCCATAGTGCCCAGGGAAGAGTGGGTTAGGGTGGATCGTCCATGCCCATAGTGCCCAGGGATGTGTGGGTTAGGATGGATCGGCCCTGCCCATAGTGCCCAGGGATGTGTGGGTTAGGGTGGATCGGCCATGCCCACAGTGCCCAGGGATGTACGGATTAGGGTGGATCGGCCGTGCCCATAGTGCCCAGGGATGTGTGGGTTAGGGCGGATCGGTCATGCCCATAGTGCCCAGGGATGTACGGATTAGGGTGGATCGGCCGTGCCCATAGTACCCAGGGATGTGTGGGTTAGGGTCGATCGGCCGTGCCCATAGTGCCCAGGGATGTGTGAGTTAGGGCGGATCGGTCATGCCCATAGTACCCAGGGATGTGTGGGTTAGGGTCGATCGGCCGTGCCCAGGGATGTGCGGGTTAGGGTGGATTGGCCTTTCTAAATTGTCCCCGCAGTGCCCAGGGATGTGCAGGTTAGGGTGGATTGGCCGTGCTAAATTGTCCCATAGTGTCCAGGGATGTGCAGGTTAGGGTGGATCGGCCATGCCCATAGTGCCCAAGGATGTGCAAGTTCGGGTGGATTGGCCATGGGAAATGCATGTTTACAGGGATGGGGTGGGAATCCTCTTCCGAGGGTTAGTTTGGAGTTGATGGGACTGAGTAGAATCCCAACCTGTTTAACTTTTGGTCATGAGACTATCCCTCTGCATCAGGGATCATCCCCGTTATTCATGTACTGATTAAATATCTATCTCAGCCTTGAACACCCTCAACGACTTGGCCCACTGCTGTAAAGAATTCCACAGATCCACTTCCTTCTGAGAGAAGAAAAATCCCCCTCATCTCTGTCTCAATTGTGCAACCTGAGGTTATTGTACTCCGAGATTATTCTGTCTGGTCCTTAACTCTCCCACCAGGAGACTCAGCCCTGTCAAGTCTCCCTCACAATCTTGCCTGTTTCAATCAGCTCACCTCGCATTCTCCTAAATGCCAGACCCAACCGACTCGACCTCCCTTGAAAAGACAGTCCCTCTGTCCCAGGATCAGCTGAGTGAACCTTCTCTGGACTGTGTCTTTTTCGTAAATTACGGGACTGAATCGGTGTGTTGTGTTCCAGTTTTGGCTGCCACCCTCTGGGCGTGACAGCTCCTACACAAACGTTCTGGAGGCCCAGCACGTGGTTTCTTCTGTTTGTGCTTTCAGACAGGAGAGACGGTTGCTCTCAAGAAAGTGGCCCTGCGGAAACTGGAGGATGGAATTCCGAACCAGGCCCTGCGGGAGATAAAAGCTCTGCAGGAAATTGAGGATAATCAGTATGTGAGTATGGATTAGAGAGAGCTTTACACTGACCGGACCTGCCCTGGGAGTGGTTGATGGGGGACAGTGTAGAGAGAGCTTTATTTTCTGTTTGAAAGAGTAGAGAGAGCTGTGCTCAGTATCCAATCCCCTGCTGGCCCTGTAATTTCTTTGCCTCCCTTCGTAGCTGCTATCCGAAGTCTGAGAGGCTTGGAAGCCAAGATTTTCCATTTTTGTGTGTTGACTGTGTCCTTGCGTTACATTAACTGATCTCTTGCTTCACAGTCTGCGCTCTGCCCTGTTGGATCAGGAATTGGGCTTTTGCCCAGAATGTTGATTTTCCTGCTCCTCGGATGCTGCCTGACCTGCTGTGCTTTTCCAGCACCACTCGAATCTAAACCCTGATGCAGCACCTGCCACATCCCAACAGCGGCCACTGGAGGCACTGTGGCACCCCAATTGCAGCCTGTGCTAATACGGCTCTGCTCCAGCATGGGGCAGTACAAGATCTGAGACCAAACATCCTTCAAATATAGTTCAAAGAGATCGCCAAAACCGTAACTTTTATCTTTATTTAAAGACAAGCCTGAGGTGCTGTGTTCCAAATGTAATTTGATTGGTTACACTATTTGGCTTTGAGCAAAAACACTGTTTATTTATACCCTACAATTAAAATATAAACAAAAGGTAGAACTAACTTGGAAAAATGAACAGAATCATATGATTTAATTACTAAACAGCAACTGCTCCAATACTGTAACATCCCATAAACACACCCTTTACAAAAAGGCAAATTCAGTAAAATAGATCATCTCACATGTGATTCTGGCAGAGAGACAGAGAGAGAGACAGCAGCATTTAGCTGAGTGTGTGTGAGTGTGAGAGAGAGAGAGAGAGCAAGAGAGACATCCAGTTTCTATACCCAAATCCAAAACCCAAAAAACTACTGAAAGCTAAACTAAAACCTTGTCTCTCATAGAATCCCGACAGTGTGGAAGAAGGCCCATTGAGTCCACACCAACCCTCCGAAGTATAGCCCACCCAGACCCATCCTCCTATCCTATCCCTGTACCCCTGCATTTCCCACGGCCAATCCACCCTAACCCGCACATCCCTGGGCACTACGGGGACAATTTAGCACGGCCAATCCACCCTAACCTGCACATCTTTGGACTGTGGCGGGGTCGGGAGGAGGGGGGGGGGGGGGGGGGGAAAGTCCCATGCAGACACAGGGAGAATATGTAAACTCCTGACAGGCAGTCACCCAAGGGTGGAATTCAAACCCGGGTCCCAGGCGCTGTGAGGCAGCAGTGCTAACCACTGAGAGACCATTCTGTGGGAACCTAACTCCACCCATTCATGCAACTTTTATTATTCCAACGTTTACAAAATCCCCAAGGCGCCTCAAGCTGTTTACTGGAATAGACACCTCTGTGCCCTTGGCTCAAAACCTCTCTTCAAAAGAATCTGGACAAAATACACCTCTTATATCGCTGCACTGACCCTGAGCCCTCTTCACACAGTGTCTCTGGTGCTCACCCAATGTGACTCTCATTTAAGTTGCAGGAATATTAACAGCACTGCTTCCTAAACTGTCTTCAAATCCATGTTGGTGAGATCTGGGCTGATTGCCGTTTGCCGCCTCTCACGGCCCTTCCCAAATTCCAACTGCAGCAACATTGCAAACACTGGACCTTCAGCTGCCTGGACCTTGCAGGTTCTCAGATTCCCTCCCTGAATCTCTCAGACTCTCTGGGATTCGAGTTCTGAGGAGAGGCTGGATAGGCTGGGACTTGTTTTACTGAAGCATAGGAGGCTGATGAGTGACCTTGTAGAGGTTTAGGAAACCATGAGGGGAAAGGATACGGTGAACGGAAGGCAACTTTTCCCGATTTGAAAATTCCGGGCCATGTTTTTAAGATGAGAGGAGAAAGATTTAAAAAAGACATAAGGGGCAAATCTTTTAAAAAGAGAATGGTTTGCATGTGGAAAGAACAGCCACATGAAGTGGTGGATGCGGGTACAGTGACAATGTTTAAAAGACATTTGTCAAAGTCCATGAATTAGAAATGTTTTGAGGGATCTGATTCTGGTCGGTGTGGACTATTTAGATCCAAGAGTCTGTTTCCATGCTGTAAGAATGTATGACTTACATGTCGACAGATAGTGATGTTCAGTCTTACACTGTGTTCCTGCCTCCTCTCCTCCTGCAGGTGGTCAAACTAAAGGATGTCTTCCCCCACGGGACAGGGTTCGTCCTGGTCTTCGAGTACATGTTGAGTGACCTGTCCGAGGTGATCCGCAATTCTGACTGGCCCCTGACTGAGTCACAGGTTAAAGGTTACATGATGATGCTGCTGAAAGGGCTGGCGTTCTGCCACCAGAACTCCATCATGCACAGGGTGAGAGGCTGGCTCACTGTCCCCCTCTCACAGGGTGAGGGACTGGCTCACTGTCCCCCTCTCACAGGGTGAGAGACTGGCTCACTGTCCCCCTCTCACAGGGTGAGGGACTGACTCACTGTCCCCCTCTCACAGGGTGAGAGACTGGCTCACTGTCCCCCTCTCACAGGGTGAGAGACTGGCTCACTGTCCCCCTCTCACAGGGTGAGGGACTGACTCACTGTCCCCCTCTCACAGGGTGAGAGACTGGCTCACTGTCCCCCTCTCACAGGGTGAGAGGCTGGCTCACTGTCCCCCTCTCACAGGGTGAGAGACTGGCTCACTGTCCCCCTCTCACAGGGTGAGAGACTGGCTCACTGTCACCCTCTCACAGGGTGAGAGACTGGCTCACTGTCCCCCTCTCACAGGGTGAGGGACTGGCTCACTGTCCCCCTCTCACAGGGTGAGAGACTGGCTCACTGTCCCCCTCTCACAGGGTGAGGGACTGACTCACTGTCCCCCTCTCACAGGGTGAGAGGCTGACTCACTGTCCCCCCTCTCACAGGGTGAGAGGCTGGCTCACTGTCCCCCTCTCACAGGGTGAGAGGCTGACTCACTGTCCCCCTCTCACAGGGTGAGAGGCTGGCTCACTGTCCCCCTCTCACAGGGTGAGAGGCTGGCTCACTGTCCCCCTCTCACAGGGTGAGAGGCTGGCTCACTGTCCCCCTCTCACAGGGTGAGAGGCTGGCTCACTGTCCCCCTCTCACAGGGTGAGAGGCTGGCTCACTGTCCCCCTCTCACAGGGTGAGAGGCTGGCTCACTGTCCCCCTCTCACAGGGTGAGAGGCTGGCTCACTGTCCCCCTCTCACAGGGTGAGAGGCTGGCTCACTGTTCCCCTCTCACAGGGTGAGAGGCTGGCTCACTGTCCCCCTCTCACAGGGTGAGAGGCTGGCTCACTGTCCCCCTCTCACAGGGTGAGAGGCTGGCTCACTGTCCCCCTCTCACAGGGTGAGAGACTGGCTCACTGTCCCCCTCTCACAGGGTGAGGGACTGGCTCACTGTCCCCCTCTCACAGGGTGAGAGACTGGCTCACTGTCCCCCTCTCACAGGGTGAGGGACTGGCTCACTGTCCCCCTCTCACAGGGTGAGAGACTGGCTCACTGTCCCCCTCTCACAGGGTGAGGGACTGGCTCACTGTCCCCCTCTCACAGGGTGAGAGACTGGCTCACTGTCCCCCTCTCACAGGGTGAGAGGCTGGCTCACTGTCCCCCTCTCACAGGGTGAGAGGCTGGCTCACTGTCCCCCTCTCACAGGGTGAGAGGCTGGCTCACTGTCCCCCTCTCACAGGGTGAGAGGCTGGCTCACTGTCCCCCTCTCACAGGGTGAGAGGCTGGCTCACTGTCCCCCTCTCACAGGGTGAGAGGCTGGCTCACTGTCCCCCTCTCACAGGGTGAGAGGCTGGCTCACTGTCCCCCTCTCACAGGGTGAGAGGCTGGCTCACTGTCCCCCTCTCACAGGGTGAGAGGCTGGCTCACTGTCCCCCTCTCACAGGGTGAGAGGCTGGCTCACTGTCCCCCTCTCACAGGGTGAGAGGCTGGCTCACTGTCCCCCTCTCACAGGGTGAGGGACTGGCTCACTGTCCCCCACTCACAGGGTGAGAGGCTGGCTCACTGTCCCCCTCTCACAGGGTGAGGGACTGGCTCACTGTCCCCCTCTCACAGGGTGAGAGGCTGGCTCACTGTCCCCCTCTCACAGGGTGAGGGACTGGCTCACTGTCCCCCTCTCACAGGGTGAGAGGCTGGCTCACTGTCCCCCTCTCACAGGGTGAGGGACTGGCTCACTGTCCCCCTCTCACAGGGTGAGAGGCTGGCTCACTGTCCCCCTCTCACAGGGTGAGGGACTGGCTCACTGTCCCCCTCTCACAGGGTGAGAGGCTGGCTCACTGTCCCCCTCTCACAGGGTGAGAGGCTGGCTCACTGTCCCCCTCTCACAGGGTGAGAGGCTGGCTCACTGTCCCCCTCTCACAGGGTGAGAGGCTGGCTCACTGTCCCCCTCTCACAGGGTGAGAGGCTGGCTCACTGTCCCCCTCTCACAGGGTGAGAGACTGGCTCACTGTCCCCCTCTCACAGGGTGAGAGACTGGCTCACTGTCCCCCTCTCACAGGGTGAGAGACTGGCTCACTGACCCCCTCATGCAGGTTTCTGCCTGTCTCGCTGTGATTATCTTCCCTGCTCCATCTCCCTTCTTGTTTGACTCCATTTCCTCCTCTCTCGGCCTGCCTCTCCCTCTCTCAGCCTCGCTCCATTTCTCATTGCACTGTTGGAGGGTCCGTACTGAGGGACTGGGCACTGTTGGAGGGTCCGTACTGAGGGAGTGGACACTTTCAAAGGTCAGTGCTGAGGGAGTGCAGCACTGTCAGAGGGTCAGTGCTGAGGGAGTGGGCACTGTCAGAGGGTCAGTGCTGAGGGAGTGGACACTGTCGGAGGGTCCGTACTGAGGGAGTAGGTACTGTCGGAGGGTCAGTGCTGAGGGAGTGGGCACTGTCGGAGGGTCAGTGCTGAGGGAGTGGGCACTGTCGGAGGGTCCGTACTGAGGGAGTAGGTACTGTCGGAGGGTCAGTGCTGAGGGAGCGGTCCCTGTCAAAAGGTCAGTGCTGAGGGAGTGAGCACCGTCAGAGGGTCAGTGCTGAGGGAGGAGGTACTGTCGGAGGGTCAGTGCTGAGGGAGGGGGCACTGTCGGAGGGTCAGTGCTGAGGGAGCGGTCCCTGTCAAAAGGTCAGTGCTGAGGGAGTGAGCACTGTCAGAGGGTCAGTGCTGAGGGAGGAGGTACTGTTGGAGGGTCAGTGCTGAGGGAGCGGTCCCTGTCAAATGGTCAGTGCTGAGGGAGTGCAGCACTGTCAGAGGGTCAGTGCTGAGGGAGTGGACACTGTTCGATGGTCCGTGCTGAAGGGGAAGGCACAGTTTGAGGGTCAGCGCTGAGGGAGTGAGCACTGTCAGAGGGTCAGTGCTGAGGGAGTGAGCACTGTTAGAGGGTCAGTGCTGAGGGAGTGAGCACTGTTAGAGGGTCAGTGCTGAGGGAGTGGGCACTGTCGGAGGGTCAGTGCTGAGGGAACAGGCACTGTCAGAGGGTCAGTGCTGAGGGAGTGGGCACTGTCAGAGGGTCAGTGCTGAGGGAGTGGGCACTGTCAGAGGGTCAGTGCTGAGGGAGTGGGCACTGTCAGAGGGTCAGTGCTGAGGGAGTGGGCACTGTCAGAGGGTCAGTGCTGAGGGAGTGGGCACTGTCAGAGGGTCAGTGCTGAGGGAGTGGGCACTGTCAGAGGGTTAGTGCTGAGGGAGTGGGCACTGTCAGAGGGTCTGTGCTGAGGGAGTTGGCACCATTGGAGGGTCTCTATCAAGGGAGTGGGTTCTATCAGGGGGTCAGTGCTGAGGGAGGCGGACACTGTTAGACTGGCAAGAGAGCACTTTGCCCCCCCCCCCCCCCAAACCCTAACTCTGTTTTTGCCCCACTTTTATTTCCACCTGCTCTCTCTGCCCTTTCCCTTCTCTGTGATCTACTTCATTGATGCAGGTAGTTAAGATGTTACCAGTCGGAAGGTGGGACAAAGTTGTTACCTGTCCCTTGCCTCCTGTAGGATTTGAAGCCAGCAAACCTGCTTATCAGCTCCACAGGGCATCTCAAAATTGCTGATTTCGGACTTGCCCGGGTTTTCTCCAATCAAGGTGATCGACTTTACAGCCATCAGGTGGCGACCCGGTGAGATAGAGAGAGAGGAAGTGTACAGCCCTACAGACAGCACGAGGCCATTCAGCCCCTCCAGCCTGCTCCTTGATTTGTTACATTCACAACTGATCCCATTGCGACCACGATCCGTTTTCCTGTCTTTTCCCTGTTGTGACCCTCGGCACCGCCCTCTGTCGATCCAGAATTTCCCTCATTCTCCACCTTTTGCGATATTCAGTGACCCTGCCTCCCACCGCTGTCCAGGGACAAGAATCCCACAGACCAACAATCCCACATCTCACCAATTCCCCCGCCATCCGATCAGAGAGCGATGCAGCATGGGCCAAGCCCATTCGGCCCGTCAACACTCTGATGGCTGTCAGAAAAATCTCCTGCTTGGCCACTAGTGACTGCATCTTCCGCAGTTGCTAAAGTTTCCTCCTTTGAGAAATCATCTAATTTCCCCCCTCCTGGAAAGTTCCTGTTGAACTTGTTCCTCCTCTGTATCTCCTTTTGGTTCTTTACTCCATTCCCCTCAATCCCCTTCTCCATCTAGTCACTCAGCCTCCTGCTACTGAAAACGATTCCTCCCCTCGCGCCCCCCTCACAGCCTCGATCAAAAACCCCTTCATCACTCCAACCACTTTGACTGAATCTGTCCCCTCAGCCTCTCTGGTCTGAGAAGACTATGGGCTGATATTTCTGCCAGGGTGGCTCAGTTCTATCTCTTCATATTCCCACATCACAGGTGGTACCGAGCCCCAGAGCTGCTTTATGGAGCTCGTAAGTACGATGAAGGGGTGGATATTTGGTAAGTTATATAGTTCTCGGTTCGAGTATCCTCACGAATAAAAGGTTGTGGTTCATTCATCTTTGGACATTGGACAGGAGATAGGCAGAAAAGAAACCTCCCTCCCATTGTACCCTCAAACTCTCCCAGGGACAGGGACAGCACTGGGTTAGATACAGAGTAAAGCTCCCTCTACACTGTCCCCCCATCAAACACTCCCAGGGACAGGGACAGCACGGGGTTAGATACAGAGTAAAACATCCTCTACACTGTCCCCCCATCAAACACTCCCAGGGACAGGGACAGCACGGGGTTAGATACAGAGTAAAGCTCCCTCTACACTGTCCCCCATCAAATACTCCCAGGACAGGGACAGCAAGGGGTTAGATACAGAGTAAAACATCCTCTACACTGTCCCCCCATCAAACACTCCCAGGATAGGGACAGCACGGGGTTAGATACAGAGTAAAGCTCCCTCTACACTGTCCCCCCATCAAACACTCCCAGGACAGGGACAGCAAGGGGTTAGATACAGAGTAAAACATCCTCTACACTGTCCCCCCATCAAACACTCCCAGGGACAGGGACAGCACGGGGTTAGATACAGAGTAAAGCTCCCTCTACACTGTCCCCCATCAAATACTCCCAGGACAGGGACAGCAAGGGGTTAGATACAGAGTAAAACTCTCTCTACACTGTCCCCCATCAAACACTCCCAGGACAGGGACAGTACAGGGTTAGATACAGAGTAAAGCTCCCTCTACACTGTCCCCCATCAAATACTCCCAGGACAGGGACAGCAAGGGGTTAGATACAGAGTAAAACATCCTCTACACTGTCCCCCCATCAAACACTCCCAGGATAGGGACAGCACGGGGTTAGATACAGAGTAAAACATCCTCTACACTGTCCCCCCATCAAACACTCCCAGGGACAGGGACAGCACGGGGTTAGATACAGAGTAAAGCTCCCTCTACACTGTCCCCCATCAAACACTCCCAGGGACAGGGACTGGACAGGGTTAGATACAGAGTAAAGCTCCCTCTACACTGTCCCCCATCAAACACTCCCAGGGACAGGGACTGGACAGGGTTAGATACAGAGTAAAGCTCCCTCTACACTGTCCCCCATCAAACACTCCCAGGGACAGGGGACAGGGACTGGACAGGGTTAGATACAGAGTGAAGCTCCCTCTGCACCATCCCCCACCCCATCAAACTGTCTCAGAACAGGGACAGCACGGGTTTAGATACAGATTGAGCCATATGTTGGGAGGATTAGTGTGTGGGATTTTGCAGCCATGATGGTGGTGTTGGTGGGGGGTGGTGGGGTTGGTGCTGGGGTGGTGGTGGTGGTGGTGGGATGGGGGACGGTGGGGTTGATGGTGGGTGGGGTTGGTGTTGTTGCAGGGGTGTGGGGGGGGGGTATTGGTGGTGGAGGTGCGGTGGTGCTGCTGGGGTGGGGATGGGGGCTGGTGTTGGTGCCGTTGGAAGGGGGCGCTGGTGTTGGTGCCGGGGTGGGGGGGGGGGCAGTGCTGGGGTGGAGGGTGGTGTTGGTGCCCGGGTGATGGGGGGACGGTGGTGTTGGTGCCGGAGTGTGGAAGGGGCAGTGGTGGGTGGGGTTGGTGTAGGGGTGGTGTTGGTGGCAGGGTGGTAGTGGGGGGGGTGGTGTTGGGGGGCGGTGGGGTTGGTGCCGGGGTGGGGGCTGGTGTTGTTGCTGGGGTGGGGGGGGCCGTTGGTGGTGGTGCTGGCATGTGGGCAGTGGGGTTGGTGCCGGGGTGGGGGGGCAGTGGTGTTGGGGGCGGTGGAGTTGGTGCCAGGGTGGGTGGGCGGTGGGGTTGGTGCCGGGATGGGGGGGCGGTGGGGTTGGTGCCGGGGTGGGGGGGGCGGTGGGGTTGGTGCCGGGGTGGGGGGGGCGGTGGGGTTGGTGCTGGGGTGGGAGAGGTGGGGTTGGTGCCAGGGTGGGGGGGGCGGTGGGGTTGGTGCCGGGGGTGGGGGGGCGGTGGGGTTGGTGCCGGGGTGGGAGAGGTGGGGTTGGTGCCAGGGTGGGAGAGGTGGGGTTGGTGCCAGGGTGGGGGGGCGGTGGGGTTGGTGCCGGGGTGGGGGGGCGGTGGGGTTGGTGGTGGGGTGGTGGGGTTGGTGCCGGGGTGGGAGAGGTGGGGTTGGTGCCAGGGTGGGAGAGGTGGGGTTGGTGCCGGGGTGGGGGGGCGGTGGGGTTGGTGCCGGGGTGGTGGGGTGGTGGGGTTGGTGCCGGGGTGGGGGGGGCGGTGGGGGTTGGTGCCGGGGTGGTGGGGTGGTGGGGTTGGTGCCGGGGTGGGAGAGGTGGGGTTGGTGCCGGGGTGGGGGGGCGGTGGGGTTGGTGCCGGGGTGGTGGGGTTGGTGCCGGGGTGGTGGGGTGGTGGGGGTTGGTGCCGGGGTGGGGGGGGCGGTGGGGTTGGTGCCGGGGTGGTGGGGTGGTGGGGTTGGTGCCGGGGTGGGAGAGGTGGGGTTGGTGCCGGGGTGGGGGGGCGGTGGGGTTGGTGCCGGGGTGGGGGGGGCGGTGGGGTTGGTGCCGGGGTGGGGGGGGCGGTGGGGTTGGTGCCGGGGTGGTGGGGTTGGTGCCGGGGTGGTGGGGTGGTGGGGTTGGTGCCGGGGTGGGGGGGGCGGTGGGGTTGGTGCCGGGGTGGTGGGGTGGTGGGGTTGGTGCCGGGGTGGGAGAGGTGGGGTTGGTGCCGGGGTGGGGGGGCGGTGGGGTTGGTGCCGGGGTGGGGGGGGGGCGGTGGGGTTGGTGCCGGGGTGGGGGGGCGGTGGGGTTGGTGCCGGGGTGGTGGGGTTGGTGCCGGGGTGGGGGGGGCGGTGGGGTTGGTGCCGGGGTGGTGGGGTGGTGGGGTTGGTGCCGGGGTGGTGGGGTGGTGGGGTTGGTGCCGGGGTGGGAGAGGTGGGGTTGGTGCCGGGGTGGTGGGGTGGTGGGGTTGGTGCCGGGGTGGGAGAGGTGGGGTTGGTGCCGGGGTGGGGGGGCGGGTGGGGTTGGTGCCGGGGTGGTGGGGTGGTGGGGTTGGTGCCGGGGTGGGGGGGGCGGTGGGGTTGGTGCCAGGGTGGTGGGGTGGTGGGGTTGGTGCCGGGGTGGGAGAGGTGGGGTTGGTGCCGGTGTCTGGGACAGCTTCAGTGATTTATCCCTCCCCCTCCAGGGCAGTGGGCTGCATCTTCGGGGAGCTCCTGAATAACTCGCCGCTGTTTCCAGGCGAGAATGACATAGAGCAGCTGTGCTGCGTTCTCAGAGTCCTGGGAACGCCAAATGAGAAGATCTGGCCAGTAAGTAACACTCGGCAGCGCTCAGGGCGTACCTATTAGCCTCGATGCCATTCCACTGTATGTTTCCCAGACTCCGAGCGGAACAGAAGAGAAGGAGCATAAAATGCCTGGAGTTTAGCGAGTTCACCAGTGAGTGGTGCAGTATGCACAAAGAGGTGAATGGCCTCCTGTTTCTGTGTGACAGGATGGAGGAGGAGGGGCTGAATGGCCTACTGTTCCTGTGTGACAGGCTGGAGGAGAAGGGGCTGAATGGCCTCCTGTTCCTGTGTAACAGGCTGGAGAAGGAGGGGCTAAATCCCTCAGCACTGACCCTCTGACACTGTCCACTCCCTCAGCACTGACCCTCTGACAGTGCCCACTCCCTCAGCACTGACCCTACGACATTGCCCACTCCCTCAGCACTGACCCTCTGACAGTGCCCACTCCCTCAGCACTGACCCTCCGACATTGACCGCTCCCTCAGCACTGACCCTCCGACAGTGCCCACTCCCTCAGCACTGACCCTCCGACATTGACCGCTCCCTCAGCACTGACCCTCCGACAGTGCGGCACTCCCTCAGCACTGTCCCTCTGACAGTGCAGCACTCCTTCAGCACTGACCCTCTGACAGTGCCCACTCCCTCAGCACTGACCCTCCCACAGTGTCCACTCCCTCAGCACTGACCCTCCGACAGTGCGGCACTCCCTCAGCACTGACCCTCTGACATTGCCCACTCCCTCAGCACTGACCCTCCGACAGTGCCCACTCCCTCAGCACTGACCCTCTGACAGTGCGGCACTCCCTCAGCACTGACCCTCCGACAGTGCCCACTCCCTCAGCACTGACCCTCTGACAGTGCCCACTCCCTCAGCACTGACCCTCTGACATTGCCCACTCCCTCAGCACTGACCCTCTGACAGTGCGGCCCTCCCTCAGCACTGAACCTCTGACAGTGTGGCGCTCCCTCAGCACTGACCCTCCGACAGTGCCCACTCCCTCAGCACTAACCCTCCAACAGTGCCCACTCCCTCAGCACTGACCCTCCGACAGTGTGGCACTCCCTCAGCACTGACCCTCCGACAGTGCCCACTCCCTCAGCACTGACCCTCCGACAGTGTGGCACTCCCTCAGCACTGACTCTCCAACATTGCTCACTCCCTCAGCACTGACTCTCCAACATTGCTCACTCCCTCAGTGCTGAGATTGGGAGCAAGAGTGTTGAACTGACCCACAAGACACAAGCCTCAAGTCACCATTGTTTTGTAATCAATCATTTTACTTTTACAACAGATTTCCTAAAACGTTTATCCTTAACATAAACCAAGGTGGGACTCAATCCGTCATTGTCTCCCAGGTGGGAGTAACTGTGTGACCATTGAGCATCGCTTGGATTATATGTGGCACTCCTTCTGCACTGACCCTTTGGGCAGCACAGTAGCTCAGTGGTTAGCACTGCTGTCTCACAGCGCCAGGGACCCAGATTCGATTCCCACCTTGGGTGACTGTGTGGAGTTTGCACATTCTCCCTGTGTCTGCGTGGGTTTCCTCCGGGTGCTCCAGTTTCCTCCCACAGTCCAAAACTGTGCAGGCCAGATTAATTGGCCATTGCTAAATTACCCATAGTGATAACTACATTAGTCAGGCATAAAATATAGGCAAATGGGTCTGGGTAGGTTACACTTCGGAGGGTCGGTGTGGATTTTTTGGGCTGAAGGGCCTGTTTCCATACTGTAGGGAATCCAATGTAGAGTTCAAAATTGCACATCCTTCACTAACCTCTCGCTCCTCAATTGCTCCCCCCACCAATATTCTAGGAAATTACCGAGCTGCCGGATTACAACAAGATCACTTTCAAGGAGAATCCACCCATTCCACTGGAACACGTTGTCCCAGACGCCTCACCCGAGGCAGTGGATCTACTGAAACGCTTCCTGGTTTACCCGTCCAAGCAGAGAATCCGTGCAGCTGAGGTGAGCAGCGGCCAGCTCCTTCTCCCAAATCCTCCTCCTCTTCCTGCTCCCCCTGTCCAACCCACCTGGACCTTCACACTCTCCTCTGGCTAAGCTCTGGAGCCAACAGGAAACCACCTCGCTCGCAGGATCTGGGACATGGGTCACACTGCAGGCTAGTTTTAAAATCAAATGGGAATTGGAGTTTGTTTACACAGGGATAATCTCTAATAGCAAAAAAAAACACAACTAAACTCCTATCGGGCCTTGGTGAGAAATCTCCCCATGAGTACTCTTTATTGTTCAGGTCTCCGTATCCCACTTGGAATACTGCACACAGTCCCAGTCCCTATAATCCCACTTGGAATACTGCACACAGTCCCAGTCCCTGTAATCCCACTTGGAATACTGCGCACAGTCCCAGTCCCTATAATCCTACATGGAATACTGCACACAGTCCCAGTCCCTATAATCCCACTTGGAATACTGCACACAGTCCCAGTCCCTATAATCCTACATGGAATACAGCCCACAGTCCCAGTCCCTGTAATCCCACTTGGAATACTGCACACAGTCCCAGTCCCTGTAATCCCACTTGGAATACTGCGCACAGTCCCAGTCCCTATAATCCTACATGGAATACTGCACACAGTCCCAGTCCCTATAATCCTACATGGAATACTGCACACAGTCCCAGTCCCTATAATCCCACTTGGAATACTGCGCACAGTCCCAGTCCCTATAATCCTACATGGAATACTGCACACAGTCCCAGTCCCTATAATCCCACATGGAATACTGCACACAGTCCCAGTCCCTATAATCCCACATGGAATACAGCCCACAGTCCCAGTCCCTGTAATCCCACTTGGAATACTGCACACAGTCCCAGTCCCTGTAATCCCACATGGAATACTGCACACAGTCCCAGTCCCTATAATCCCACATGGAATACTGCACACAGTCCCAGTCCCTATAATCCCATATGGAATACAGTCCCAGTCCCTATAATCCCACATGGAATACTGCACACAGTCCCAGTCCCTATAATCCCACATGGAATACAGCCCACAGTCCCAGCCCCTATAATCCCACATGGAATACAGTCCCAGTCCCTATAATCCCACATGGAATACAGCCCACAGTCCCAGTCCCTATAATCCCACTTGGAATACTGCACACTGTTCTGGTCCATGAATCTCACTCGGAATACTGCACACTGTTCTGGTCCCCACGTCCCACTCGGAATACTGCACACTGTTCTAATAATGTAATTGGATTGTAAGGAATTGAGTGGCAGTTTAATAGGGGAAAGGAACGCGAAGGTTACAGATTGGAATGTTGGGTTGGGGATTGAGACTCTCAGTCCAATCCACGAGATCTTCCCGAACAGGAGAGCGGACCTGAGGGGTGGAATGGCACCTTCCTGCTTCACATCCAGCTGCTCTTGGGCTTTTTAAAACGATGGAGAGGGTTTGGATTGAGCAAACATGAGAAATGTTTCCACGAGTGAGGGATGGGGATGGGAGCCAGCAGTGCCTGTCACTCAGAGGGTCAGCCGATAGTTGGCACCAGTGTTCCACTGGAACCACTCGGAGTGTGCCCACCGCCGATCGGCCGACACTGACCTCAAAGGCACACACCCGTGGGATCTGGTGGGTAGGAATCAGGCCGGGCCATCACAATCAAAGCTTTACAGACGTGTTCCCTCCCTTCACCCCTCCAGGCTCTCCTGCACCCGTATTTCTTCAAGGAGCCACTGCCTGCCCACCACTCGGAGCTGCCGATCCCACAGCGGGCGGGCAGGAAGACCCTGCAGCATCAGCACGAGTTCCACATCGAGCAGCCCCTCGTGGAGTCAGTGACCGACCCGGACCTCGTCTCCTGCCACGCCCGGCTCTAGTGACTGGGAGAGAATGGGGTGCTGTTCCCCTTTTTTATAGACTGCCTGCTTCATTAGAGAGAGCAGAGTGCTGTCACTCCACAACCTGTGTTACAGGAGTATTGTAATAAAACACGAGACTAATGATTGAGCCTGAGTTGTGGAAGGAGATACTGGGGGACATGTATCTTGGCCAAAGGGGTCAGGTTTGAAATGCCTTCAAGGAAGAGAGGGGGGAGTCCATTCTCGAGCTGACTGCATTGCTCTGTGCTGGTCTGACTCCTAGGTTTCAGTGTCCCCAGACTGACTGCTTCTGTTTGTGTTTGTACTGCCTCCCTAACCTGCATGGCCTCTTTCAGTGACTTGTATATCTACAATCCTCTGCTCTGCTGCCCCATTTAGACATTTTCTGGTTACTTTCTGGGCTGCAAATAACATGGGGATCTTTTTCACAATCATCAGATAACACTATTTTGAGTCAGTTTTGTAAATGATCTCTTGCTAATTCCACTCTCGGATTCTCAGTAGAGTTCATTTCAAACGCCACACCAACTGAAATCTCTTAATAGTTTCTCTCTAGTTTCAGAAAGCTTCAGATGGTTCCTTGTGTCTACTTCAAGATCTAAGACACCTCGCTCTTTATTAATTTCTGTACCAGCAGCATAACCCTCTGGTTGGTTTCATTTTTAAAAAAAACATGTTCCCTTCTCCATCCTCCAAAATGCCAAAGGAGTTTCCTGTTGCCAGTTTCACCTCGGAAGGTCTCTGCACAGTTGTTGTCTGTCGTCTTGCTGTAGTGGGGTCACCCTGTCTCCATTAGCACCCCCCCCCCCCCCCCCCCCCCCCCCGCCTCACACTCTTACCTCTACACATTCTTCCTCCTCTGATTAACGATTCAATTCCTTCCCAAAAACGTCCTTCCTCCTCTCCCACATTCTCAGGCCACGTGAAACACTTTATTTCTTTTCAGCCAATCTCTTGACTATCAACCCTTCCACCAACAAGAACAATTTCTCTCCCACATTCTATGCTGTCTGAGGGTTCCCACCATGACCACACACAGTTCTCCCCCTTGGCACCTCAGACAAGAGGTCTGAGTAGTCTAATACTGAACTACAGAATCTATCGTCCCAACACACACACACACACACACACAAACCTGTATTAGAGCATCATTTCAATGAACCACCACACACTACAGCACTAAGGAACTACAAAGAGCAGATGCAAACCACCTATACAGCGTATTCAAAAAGAACAGATACCCAATGAACATAGTCCCCCGATTTCTCAGCAACTAACCCAAACAAGCAGACAAAAAACGCCCAGAAACCCTAACCACTCTCCCCTACATCAGAGACAACTCGGAAATGACTGCCAGACTACTCAGACCGCTTGGCATTATGGTAGCCCACACACAGACCCTATACAGACAGCAAGCAAAATGAATGTCATTTACAAAATCCCTTGCATTAACTGTAACAAACACTACATTGGACAAATGGGCAGAAAACTAGCCACCAGGATCCAGCCACAGAAAGACATGACCCACTAACACTAGTATCCTTACATACAGATGAGGAAAGACACCATTTTGACTGGGATAATACACCCATCCTAAGACAAGCCAAACAGAGACACGCACAAGAATTTCTAGTAGCATAGCATTCCAACTGGAACTCTATCAACAAACACATTGATTTGGACCCCACCTACCACCCTCTGAGAAAAAGAACCGGAAACACAAAACAGATAAATAGCAAGCAGGACGTAACACCAGCACTTCACAGGAGGCTCACTGATGATGTTACCCAGTATGGTGACAAAATGTCTGATAATGAACCTTCCAGCTCAGCCAGCAAATGTACGTCCAGAACCTTAACCTGAGCTACAAATCTTCTCAAAACTCTCTAGAGCCCCTGGTCCTCACCGATCTTCAGATGCAACACATCATCCTCCCAACATTTCTGCCACCTACAAACAGACCCCACCACCATGGATATATTCTCCTCCCCATCCCTATCTGTGTTCTGGAGAGACCATTCCCTCCATGACTCATGACTCCCTTGTAAAGGTCCATACCCCCCCCCCCCCCCCAACAACCCACCCTCCACTCCTGGCACCTTTCCCACCACCGCAAGAAGTGCAAAACCTGTGCCCATACCTCTCCCTTCAGCTCTAAGGCCCCAAGGGATCTTTCCACATCTGACAGAAATTTACCTGTACTTGAACACAAATCAACTACTATGTCCGTTGCTCTCGAAATGGGTATCCTCTACATTGGAGAGACAAGACACTAACTTGTGGAACATTTCAGAGGACATCTCTGAGGCACACGCACTAAACATCCCCACTGCCCTGTGGCCGAACACTTTAACACCCCTTCCCAATCTGCCTGGGACATGCAAGTCCTCAGCCTCCTCCACTGCCAAACTCTAGCCACCCGACGCCTGGAGGAAGAACGCTTCATCTTCCGCCTTGGGACCCTCCAGCCACATGGGATCAAAGTGGATTTCACCAGTTTCCTCCTTTCCCCTCCTCTTACCTTATCCCAGATCCAACCTTCCAACTTGGCACCGCCCTCTTGAACTCTCCTACCTGTTCATCTTCCTTCTCACCTATCCACTCCACCTTCCACTCTGACCTATCCCCTTCACCCCCACCTTCACCTACCTATTGCATTCCCAGCTACCTTCCCCCCAGCACCACCCACCCCCTCCCATTTATCTCTCAGCCCTCTTGGGTCACCTCGTCATTCCTGATGAAGAGCTTATGCCCGACTCTTTTCCTCGGATGCTGCGATTCTGATCTGTGGTCATCACTTTCTCCTCCTCCTGGTCCCAATTTCCCTTTGACTTGTTTTGAGCTGCTGCAGCCCAGCCATCTCGGAAGCCTATTGAGAGTCACCCACGTTGCTGTGTGGCCTGGTATCCCATGTAGGCACCGACTTGGTAAGCATGACCGATTTCCTTCTCCCTCTGTTGGGCACCACATGCACTCTTAGATTAGATTCCCTACAGTGTGGAAACAGGCCCATCGGCCCAACAAGTCCACACCGACCCTCCGAAGAGTAACCCACACAGACCCATTTCCTTCTAACTAATGCATCTAACACTATGGACAAGTTAGCATGGCCAATTCACCTGACTGGCACATCTTTGGATTATGGGGGGAAACCGGAGCACCCGGAGGAAACCCACACACAGACACGGGGAGAATGTGCTAACTCCACACAGTCGCCCGCGGCTGGAATCAAACCTGGATCCCTGGCGCCGTGAGGCAGCAGTGCTAACCACTGAGCCACTGTGCTGCCCTAATGACGATCGATGACCATTGTCACGGCTGCCATTACTGAGACTCTCAATCCCTGATTTAATGATCCCCACCAGACTGCCCATGCTGGGATTTGGACTTGCATCCTCACAGCATTAGCCCCACTTTTCCAGCAATGTTACCACTCTCCTTCAAGGCTGGAAACATTCATGGGACCTCCACAACAGCCCGCTAGGGAAATCCATGTGTAGGAGGTAGACAGTGACGGGGCCTAAATAGGAGAGCAAGACTATGGTGGGAGTGGAAAGTGTATCTCCAGATTACCTCTGGATTACTTGTCCAGTGACATAATCACTACCTTTCCCTCTCCCTCCCTGATAGCCTAATTCACTTGAGGGATGTGGTCAACATTGGCTGGTGCCAGTATTTATTTTCCATCCCCAACTGCCCAGAGGACAGTTGTATGCAGGCCAGACTGGGTAAGGACAGCAGATCTCCCCTTTTCTTGGCTTTTCAACAACAGTCACCATGAGCCTTTTGTTGAATTTAAATTTCACCATCTGTTCACGTTGGAATTCAAACCCAAGGTCCCAAGGACGTAAGCCTGGGGGTTCTGGACTGACATTCACCACGATGTCACCACCAGCACCACCACCTCCTCCTAAGGAAAGATGAATACTCCTTTTCTCTCATCTTCGGCCAGGGAAGGGAATGGTTATTGCAACTCCGGAGTTTAGCTGACACGATAGGGTTAAGTCTGGCCACTCCCTTGGGACCACTTATGACTTTCTGAGTTCTGGGCGTCAGGCAGTTTCTGGGTGTCTTCAGCAGAAGACCAATTCCTCAGAAATGCCCTTATCTCTTTGGTGCAGATCTTCCAGCTCTGTTTGCAGACTGAGCAAGTGTGTTAGCAAGAGCTGGTAAGTGTTGGGGAGGCAGTCTGGCTGGTGCAGAGGAACGTAACAGTCTGGTGGAAGGCAGAGAGACACAAGACTTAACAGTGGATCAAGCCTGCAGAATAAAGCACACAAAACAAGAGTGAGAGGGTCAAGAAAGAAGGCAGAGATTCAGGAAAGGGGCCTCGTTTCTTGTCCCGCGTCTGAAGCTGCGGGGCCTTGGTACAAACCAAGGTCCCATGCAGTGTGCTGGTTGGCAGTGGTTAGAAAAGGGGAAAATATTCCCAGCATGGGGTTAGACAGAGAGTAAAGCCCTCCCCCACCTCTTTACTCTCGAAAATGCACTTTCTTTCAAATGGAAAGTTTGTCAAACAGCACAGGATTAAATACAGAGTAAAGCATCCTCTATACTACCCCTGTCAAACACTCCCAGGACAGGGACAGCATGTGGTTCGATACAGAGTAAAACTTCCTCTACACCGTCCCCATCAAACACTCCCAGGGACAGGGACAGCACAGGGTTAGATACAGAGTAAAGCTCCCTCTACACTGTCCCCATCAAACACTCCCAGGGACAGGGACAGCACAGGGTTACATACAGAGTAAAGCTCCTTCTACACTGTCCCTCATCAAACACCCCCAGGACAGGGACAGCACGGGGTTAGATACAGAGTAAAGCTCCCTCTACACTGTCCCCATCAAACACTCCCAGGGAAAGGGACAGCACAGGGTTACATACAGAGTAAAGCTCCTTCTACACTGTCCCTCATCAAACACTCCCAGGGACAGGGCCGGCACGGGGTTAGATACAGAGTAAAGCTCCCTCTACACTGTCCCCCCATCAAACACTCCCAGGGACAGGGACAGCACGGGGTTAGATACAGAGTAAAGCTTCCTCTACACTGTCCCCCATCAAACACTCCCAGGACAGGGACAGCATGGGGTTAGGTACAAAGTAAATCTCCCTCTATACTATCCCCATCAAACACTCCCAGGGACAAAACGGGGTTATTTACAGAGTAAAGCTCTCTATACACTATTCCCCATCAAACACTCCCAGAGACAGGGCCAGCACGGGGTTAGATACAGAGTAAAGCTCCCTCTACACTGTCCCCCTATCAAACACTCCCAGGGACAGGGCCAGCACGGGGTTAGATACAGAGTAAAGCTCTCTATACACTGTCCCCCATCAAACACTCCCAGGGACAGGGACAGCATGGGGTTAGATACAGAGTAAAGCTCCCTCTACACTGTCCCCCCATCAAACACTCCCAGGACAGGGACAGCACGGGGTTAGATACAGAGTAAAGCTCCCTCTACACTGTCCCCCATCAAACACTCCCAGGACAGGGACAGCACGGGGTTAGATACAGAGTAAAGCTCCCTCTACACTGTCCCCCATCAAACACTCCCAGGGACAGGGCCAGCACGGGGTTAGATACAGAGTAAAGCTCCTTCTACACTGTCCCCCATCAAACACTCCCAGGGACAGGGCCAGCACGGGGTTAGATACACAGTAAAGCTCCCTCTACACTGTCCCCCATCAAACACTCCCAGGATAGGGACAGTGCAGGGTTAGAGACAGAGTACAGCTCCCTCTACACTGACCCATCAAAACTCAGCCTTGAATCGATTCACTGACCTGACCCCTGTGTGGAGTGTTAATCCCAATGACTCTCCACCCTCAGAGAGAAGACCTTCTTCCTCATTACTGCCTTTAATAGGAGACCCCTCATTCTGAAACCATCTCCTGCCTTGTTCTCGATTTCCCAGCCTGTGTGGGGGAATGAAACATCCTCTCAGCACCCATCTCCTCAGGTACATTTCAATGCGAACACCTCCTCATTTTTTTAGAAATCTGATGGAGGGACAGGCCCAACCTGCTCGACCTCTCCTTGGAAGACAGACCCCTTCATTCCAGCCAAGGGAAGCTCCTCTGCAGTACCTCACAGCACAAGTCTATCCATCCTTCAGTGAGGACTCTGAGCAACATCCTGTACAGTTGGGGCAAACTTCCCTGACGGTTATACTCTGTTCCCCCCCCTCGGAAGAATGTTTACCTTTGTAATTGCACACTGAGCACGTGGGGCAGCAACTTGGGATTTACAGACAAGGATTCCCAGTCTTGTGAATCACATTTGATCTTCCTCGTGTTCGGAGGAAAGAGTGTGAGAGAAGAAATATGTGGAGGCCGCAACGAGAGAGGTGTGGAAAGGCAGCATGAGTAGAACGGGAAAGATGTGTTTAACGCTCAAAAGATGATCAGGCTTTGGCCCTGGAGGAGTCGGAGGGGGGGGGGGGTGGGGGGGGTGGGGGGGGGGGGAAGAAAGAGAGAGGAAAAAAGAAATATAGAAAATGACTGTTCAGATTTCTACTGCGGGTATGAGCCAACTATTGCCTCTGATCAGATAAAGTCCTTATCAGCAACAAACAGTTAGACGAGATGGGTGGATTCATCAGTGAAGGAGGACACAGCAACCATTCGTGTGACAGGCCTCTCGTGAGATTACAAAGTTTGTTTGGTGGGGTCAACGAGAATGCTTACATAGTTGCCAAAACATTTCTCCTTTTTCTGAACCGGGTTAGAGAGGGGAAGGAGAGATATGAAATTTATCCGAATTATTTGTGATGCTATCGCCAAACCCAATTCCTTTACCACAAGTCTCGCCTAACCGTCCCTCCGCACTAGGCCTCAGTTTCCGCCTCTCTTGTGTGTCATATTGCAATGATCCGTTTATAATTAATTAGACAAGAAACTTTGTAAGTTTTTTACTTCATCTTTGCCTTTCCATTTTCCTACCAAGGGAATACCTCAGTGTCAGAGCTGGGTAAACAAGATACTGATGGAGAGCAGTGCTGAGGGCATTTGGCATAGTGCAGGTCAGTACTGAGGCTTGAGGAGAGGGCTGAATGGCCTCCTGTTCCTATGTAACAAGCTCAAGAAAGGGGCTAAATGGCCTCTTGTTCCTGTGGAACAGGCTGGAGGAGGGGGCTGAATGGCCTCCTGTTCCTGTGTAACAGGCTGGAGGAGGAGGGGGCTGAATGGCCTCCTGTTCCTGTGTAACAGGCTGGAGGAAGGGGGCTGAATGGGCCTCTTGGACTGTGCCTTCACATCTATCCCATCATCTCCACTCTCCCCAACCCACTAAGAACAGTGACCTCAGCACTACCCAGTAGTTTGCCACCTGAGAAGGCATTTCTGCACAGGATCAGTGGGTTCCTGTTCAGTTCGCAGTTGGTGGAAATTGACTGCTTTGCCTCAATGCGCCTGCCACAGTGCCCCTCGAGAAGGTGGGGGTTAGCTGCCTTCTTGACCTGCTGCAGTCCCCCTGTGGTGTAGGAACATCCCTATTAGAGAGTGTTCCAGGATTCTGAACCCAGTATCATTGAAAGACCGGCCTAGATCAGGATGGTGACAGGCTCGGAGGGGGACTTGCAGGTGGTGGTGCTCCAGGGGGTAGAGGTGGTGGGTTTGGAAGGTGCTATTGGAGGAGTCTCCGCAAGTTGAAGTCGACACTGACTCTCTGAAGAGTATCCCACCCAGGCCAGCCCTTACCATACCCTACTCCCTGTAACCTCTCATTTCCCATGGCTAATCCACCTAGCCTGCACATCCCTGGAAACTTGGCACAGCAAAACTACCCTAACCTGAACATCTGTGGGCAGCGGGAGGAAACTGGAGCACCCGGAGGAAACCCGCACAGACACGGGGAGAATGTACAAACTCCACACACAGGCCCAAGGCTGGAATCGAACCCAGATCCCTGGTGCAGTGAGGCAGCAGTGCTAACCCCTGAGCTGCCGTGTTGAAGGTGGTTGATGAGGCAGTGTGCTTTCTTGGATATGGAACTAAATCAGGCTTTCCCTTTACTGTCACTGGGTCAGAAGCTTGGAACAGCCTCGTTACATCCCCCTCTGTGGTGGTTGAGGAAGCTTATCACCACATTCTCCAGGGGCAATTACAGATGGGCAGCAACACCAGCCTGGACAGTGATGCTCACATCTCATAAAATAATTCTTTTTCAGTGCTTTGCCTTGTAATGAATAAACTCTTAAATGGTCCAACCCATGCCCTTCTGTTACTTTCTGGGTCTCGCACTTTCAGACAGATTTCATGGCGTTGCTGAGAAAGCATAAGAGAATGAGTAAATCCATATCCGAGATGGTCACAGAGATCCAACGTTTTCCTCACAGTAGAGAAGGGTAACGGGGAAATTGGGGTGTTTGGAATTGGCCGGGGGCAGGGGGGGGGGAGAGATTTCAATCAGGGGGGTGGGGTGGGGGAACCATTCCCGTGGCAGGAGGGTGAATGAGCAGTCCGACTCTGTCAGCAGAGAATGGGGTAACATCTCTGGTTCAGGGCAGGGTGTGACGGGCGGCAGATCCTCCTGAAGGGTCACGGAGGAGAGAAACAGGCAGGACGGAGAGGGAGAGAGAGAGAGAGAGAGACACACACACACACACAACAGGCTGGTGGGACTCCAACACCATCTCTGGAGGGCTCCGGCGGCTCAGATTGGGTGGATGACCTGGGGAGGCGGGTCGTGCAGGCAAGAGGACTGACAAACCCCTTCAATCCGCCCGCCCTCCGCCCAACACAGCGACAGGACAACCACTGTCGCTCCTATCAGAGAGTGCAATCACACATTTCCTCCTGTTCGATGGCACTTCTGAAGAAGGGAAAATAAAAGAACCGTGTTGGAACTATTGCTTGCTCATTGGGCCTTATTTTGTGATAACGTTTTCACAAGGTTAGTGGCTTTTCGAGATGATTATCTGCATTTTGTTATCTCGTGCATTTGAGTATTTTCTCAGCCTCTCTATGTCAGGGAGCTGGTTTGCCTGATATGAGTAGACTCTTGCTATTTCCTTTTAAAAATGCCATATAAAGAGATACGTTCCCTGTGGGATTAGGAATTAATCATCAAATGGTGAACTTTCTGAATTGAAACTCTGCCTCACTCTCCCCACTTCACAACTTTATCTGTTTTAAATTCTTGCTTTGGTGCAGCAGTTATTTCTCGGTACCTCAGCACTAACTCCAAAACAGAACAATGCTAACCCTCTAACTGTGCCCACTCCCACAGTGCGGCGCTCCCTCAGCACTGACCCTCTAACTGTGCCCACTCCCACAGTGCGGCGCTCCCTCAGCACTGACCCTCCAACAGTGCCCATTCCTTTAGCACTGACCCTCTGACAGTGCAGCGCTCCCTCATCACTGACCCTCTGACAGTGCCCACTCCCTCAGCACTGACCCTCCAACAGTGCGGCACTCCCTCAGCACTGACCCTCCAACAGTGCCCACTCCCTCAGCACTGACCCTCCAACAGTGCCTACTCTCTCAGCACTGACCCTTTGACAGTGCCCACTCCCTCAGCACTGACCCTCCGACAGTGCCCACTCCCTCAGCACTGACCCTCCGACAGTGTCCACTCCCTCAGCACTGACCCTCTGACCGTGCCCACTCCCTCAGCACTGACCCTCTGACAGTGCCCACTCTCTCAGCACTGACCCTCCGACAGTGCCCACTCCCTTAGCACTGATTCTCCAACAGTGTCCATTCCCTGAGCACTGACCCTCTGACAGTGCCACGCTCCCTCAGCACTGACCCTCTGACAGTGCCCACTCCCTCAGCACTGACCCTCCGACAGCGCCCACTCCCTCAGCACTGACCCTCTGACAGTGCCGCGCTCCCTCAGCACTGACCCTCCGACATTGTGGCACTCCCTCACACTGATCCTCCCAGAGTGCAGCATTCCCTGAGCACTGACTCTCCAACAGTGCCCATTCCCTGAGCACTGACTCTCTGACAGTGCCACGCTCCCTCAGCACCGATCCTCAAGACAGTGCAGTGATTCCTCAGCGTTGACGTCCTGACAAGGAACCTTCTTTGAATGTAATAGTCTGAATTGACCAGATTAGAAATGTCTCTCAGTCCTGATGAAAGTTTCCAACCTGAAATGTTGACCCCCCTCCTCCTGATGCTGCTTGATCTGCTGTGCTTTTCCCAGTTCCACTCTCTATCCATTCTGATCTCCAATATCTGCAGTTCTCACTATCTCTATGCCTCTCAGTCGGCCCAGTGGCGATTGTGTACTGACAGTACGATAAATGGGAGGATGTATGCTTCAGGAATTGACACCAAAGCACCGAACCAAGTATCAGTTCGACTGAATTTGAGCCTGAGCTATGTTGTTCGGGACAGGCAATCAGGAGCTCGGTCAAAGACAGTCATTTTTAATCAGCATCTTAAAGGAATGGACAGAGAGATAATCCAGGCAGCTGGAAACATGGGATCAGATACAGAGTACATCTCTCCCTGCAATGCTGTCCCCATCAAACACTCCCAGGACAGGGACAGCATGGGGTCAGATACAGAGTAAATCTCTCCCTGCTACACTGTCCCCAGCAAACACTCCCAGGATAGGGACTGCACGGGGTTAGATACAGAGTAAAGCTCTCTCTACATTGTCCCCCATCAAACACTCCCAGGACAGGGACAGCACAGGGTCAGCTACAGAGAAAAGCTCCCCCTCCTACACTGTCCCCACTGAATACTCCTGGGACAAGGACAGCACCGAGTTAAAAATCACACAACACCAGGTTATAGGCCAACAGGTTTGTTTGGAAGCACCACCTTTGAAAGCTAATGCTTCCAAATAAACCTGTTTGACTATAACCTGGTGTTGTGTGATTTTTAACTTTGGACACCCCTGTCCAACAATGGCATCTCCAACTTAGCACAGAGTTAGATACAGATTAAAATTTCCTCTACACTCTTCCCCAGCAAATACTATCAGGACAGGGTCAGCATGGGGTTAGATACAGAGTAAAGCTCTCTCTACATTGTCCCCCATCCAACACTCCCAGGGTAGGTACAGCACGGGGTTAGATACAGAATAAAACTCTCTCTACACTGTCCCCATCAAACACTCCCAGGACAGGGACAGCACGGGGTTATATACAGAGTAAATCTCCCCCTACACTATCACCATCAAACACTCCCAGGACCGAGACAGCACGGGGTTAGATACAGAGTAAAGCCTCCTCTACACTGTCCCCCATCAAAAACTCGCAGGACAGAGACAGCACGGGGTTAGATATAGTGTGAAGCTCTCTCTACACTGTTCCCCATCAAACATTCTCACAAAGACAACACAGGAGTTAGATACAGAGTAAAGTACTCTCTACACTTCACAACAAACACTCCCACAAACAGGACAACATAGGGTTAGATATAGAGTGAAGCTTCCTCTACACTGTTCCCATCAAACACTCCCAGGACAGAGACGCAGGGGGTTAGATACAGAGTAAAGCTCCCTCTACGCTGTACCCCCATCAAACACTCCCAGGACAGGGACAGCACAGGGTTAGATACAGAGTAAAGCTCTCTTTACACTGTCCCCCATCAAACACTCCCAGGGACAGGGACTGCACGGGGTTAGATACAGAGTAAGGCTCCCTCGAGACTGTCCCCCCATCAAACACTCCCAGGGACAGGGACAGCACGGGTTAGATACAGAGTAAAGCTCCCTCTACACTGTCCCCCATCAAACACTCCCAGGACAGGGACAGCACGGGGTTAGATACAGAGTAAAGCTCTCTCTACACTGTCCCCCATCAAACACTCCCAGGGACAGGGACAGCACAGGGTTAGATACACAGTAAACCTCCCTCTACACTGTCCCCCATCAAACACTCCCAGGACAGGGACAGCACGGGGTTAGATACAGAGTAAAGCTCCCTCTACACTGTCCCCCATCAAACACTCCCAGGGACAGGGACAGCACGGGGTTAGATACAGAGTAAAGCTCCCTCTACACTGTTCCCATCAAACACTCCCAGGACAGAGACGCAGGGGGTTAGATACAGAGTAAAGCTCCCTCTACGCTGTACCCCCATCAAACACTCCCAGGGACAGGGACAGCACAGGGTTAGATACAGAATAAAGCTCCCTCGACACTGTCCCCCCATCAAACACTCCCAGGGACAGGGACAGCATGGGGTTAGATACAGAGTAAGGCTCCCTCGAGACTGTCCCCCCATCAAACACTCCCAGGGACAGGGATAGCACGGGGTTAGATACAGAGTAAAGCTACCTCTACACTGTCCCCCATCAAACACTCCTAGGGACAGCATTGAATAGGCTGGGGCTATTTTCTCTGGAGCATCGGAGGCTGAGGGGGTGACCTTATAGAAGTTTATAAAATCATGACGAGGCATGGATAGGGTGAATAGTCAAGGGTTTATTCCCCAGGGTAAGGGAGACTAAAACTAGAGGGCATAGGTTTAAGGTGAGAGGGGAATGGTTTAAAAGGGAGCTAAAGGGTAACTTTTTCTCGCAGAGGGTGGTACATGTATGTAACGAGCTGCCAGAAGAAGTGATGGAGGCTGGTACAATTGCAACATTTAAAAGGCATCGAGTTGGGTACATGAATAGAAAAGTTTTACAGAGATATGGACCAAATGCTGGCAAATGGGCCTAGACTAATATGGGCTATCTGGTAGGCATGTTTGTCAGACCCAAACGGTCTGTTTCCATGCTATTTAACTCTGTGAGTCTACACTGTCCCCTATCAAACACTCCCAGGACAGGGAAAGCACAGGGTTAGATACAGAGTAAAGCTCCCTCTACACTGTCCCCTATCAAACACTCCCAGGACAGGGACAGCACGGGGTTAGATACAGAGTAAAGCTCCCTCTACACTGTCCCCATCAAACACTCCCAAGACAGGAACAGCACGGGGTTAGATACAGAGTAAAGCTCTCTCTACACTGTTCCCTATCAAACACTCCCAGGACAGGGAAAGCACGGGTCTAGATACAGAGTAAAGCTCCCTCGACACTGTTCCCCAGCCAACCCTCCTAGGACAGGGACACAATGGGGGTTAGACATTGTCCCCTCCATCCTTGCCAGGGCTGTGTGTCTTCAGCTGTCTTAGTGTGAGACCTCCTACACTAACCACATTGACAGGGATAACCCTGTTAAACCAGCCATGAGGGAGGGACAGAAACCACATTCTGTTCTCTGACAATGGACGACCCGGCAGCTGGGTACTGGTTTGTCCGAATAAGCAGAGTGGGTTATTGTAGGGGTAGGCACTGTCTGAAAGGAAAGCTCAGTGCTGAGCTGATGTTTTTAGGTGGAGTGTGTGTATATCCTACACATTCACTTCAGAGAATGTTATATTCCAGATGTAATTATGATTTGGAGATGCCAGTGTTGGACTGGGGTGTACAAAGTTAAAAATCACATAACACCAGGTTATAGTCCAACAGGTTTAATTGGAAGCGCTAGCTTTCAGAGTGCTGTTCCTTCATCAGGTTGTTGTGTGTAACTCCAGATGTAGCTCATCAACTGCTCACACCTCCTCTGCCAGCGACTGCAAACTCAACTCAATATTCACAAATTCCCCAACTCGGCTTAACTCACCTTCTTGCTGTTTGTTTACAGTCAAAAATCCCACACAGTTTGTGGAGACACCTGTAGGGCTGGGAAACCAGGCTGATGAAAGAATACACATCCGCACTGCACCTCTGACCCAGGGTTGTGTGCTGTGCTCTACAGAAGTGTATCTGACGTGTGAAAGACTGTGCAATAATCCCCCTCATGTTTCAGTGCAATACCAACTCGACAGTCTGAGCCCTGTAGGTGTTCAGATACTGTGTCCATCAGTCAGGACCACTTACACAGTCTGGGGGGAGGTGACAGATATAGGGAGGGGAGGTAGGAGGTGACAGATATAGGGAGGGGGTGTAGGGGCAGGAGGAGGTGACAGAGATAGGGAGGGGGTGTAGGGGCAGGAGGAGGTGACAGAGATAGGGAGGGGGTATAGGGGCAGGAGGAGGTGACAGCGATAGATTAGATTACTTACAGTGTGGAAACAGGCCCTTCGGCCCAACATTGACCTGCCAAAGTGCAACCCACACAGACCCATTCCCCTACATTTACCCCTTCACCTAACACTACGGGCCAATTCACCTAACCGGCACATCTTTGGACTGTGGGAGGAAACCGGAGCAGCCCCACGCAGACACGGGGAGAATGTACAAACTCCACACAGTCAGTTGCCTGAGGCGGGAATTGAACCCGGGTCTCTGGCGCTGTGAAGCAGCAGTGCTAACCACTGTCCTACCGTGCCGCCCACTGTAGGGAGGGGGTGTAGGGGCTGGAGGGGGGAGTGACAGAGATAGGGAGGGGGTGTAGGGGCTGGAGGAGGTGACGGAGATAGGGAGGGGGTATAGGGGCTGGAGGAGGGGACAGAGATAGGGAGGGGGTGTAGGGGCTGGAGGAGGGGACAGAGATAGGGAGGAAGTGTAGGGGCTGGAGGAGGGGACAGGGATAGGGAGGAAGTGTAGGGGCTGGAGGAGGGGACAGAGATAGGGAGGAAGTGTAGGGGCTGGAGGAGGGGACAGAGATAGGGAGGAAGTGTAGGAGCTGGAGGAGGGGACAGAGATAGGGAGGGGGTGTAGGGGCAGGAGGAGGGGACAGAGATATAGAGGGGGTGTAGGGGCAGGAGGAGGGGACAGAGAAAGGGAGGGTGTGTAGGGGCTAGAGGAGGGGACATAGGGAGGGGGTGTAGGGGCTAGAGGAGGGGACAGAGATAGGGAGGGGTTGTAGGGGCTGGAGGAGGTGACAAAGATAGTGAGGGGGTATAGGGGCTAGAGGAGGGGACAGAGTTAGGGAGTGGGTGTAGGGGCTAGAGGAGAGGACAGAGATATAGAGGGGGTGTAGGGGCAGGAGGAGGTGACAGAGATAGGGAGGGGGTGTAGGTACTGGAGGAGGTGACAGAGATGGGGAGGGGGTGTAGGGGTGTAGGAGGTGAAAGAGATAGGGAGGGGGTGTAGAGGCTGGAGGAGGTGACAGGGTTAGGGAGGGGGTGTAGGGGCAGGAGTAGGTGACAGAGATAGGGAGGGGGTGTAGGTACTGGAGGAGGTGACAGAGATGGGGAGGGGGTGTAGGGGTGTAGGAGGTGAAAGAGATAGGGAGGGGGTGTAGGGGCTAGAGGAGGGGACAGAGCTAGGAAGGGTGTGTAGGGGCAGGAGGAGGGGACAGAGATAGGGAGGTGGTGGAGGGGCTAGAGGAGGGGACAGATTTAGGGAGGGTGTGTAGGGGCAGGAGGAGGTGACAGAGATAGGGAGGGGGTGTAGGGGCTGGAGGAGGTGACAGAGATAGGGAGGGGGTATAGGGGATGGAGGGGGGAGTGACAGAGATAGGGAGGGGGTGGAGGGGCTGGAGTAGTTGGTAGAGATAGGGAGGGGATGTAGGGGCTGTAGGAGGTGACAGATAGGGAGGGGTTGTTGAGACTGGAGGAGGTGGCAGAGATAGGGAGGGAGTGTAGGGGCAGGAGGAGATGACAGAGATAGGGAGGGAGTGTAGGGGCAGGAGGAGGGGTCAGAGATAGGGAGGGTGTGTAGGACGGGATAGAGATAGGGAGGGGGTGTAGGGGCTGGAGGAGGTGGCAGAGATAGGGAGGGTGTGTAGGGGCTAGAGGAGGAGACATAGGGAGGGGGTGTAGGGGCTAGAAGAGGGGACAGAGATAGGGAGGAGTTGTAGGGACTGGAGGAAGTGACAGAGACAGGGAGGGGTGTAGGGGCTGGAGGAGGTGACAAAGATAGTGAGGGGGTATAGGGGCTAGAGGAGGGGACAGAGATAGGGAGGGAGTGTAGGAGCTGGAGGAGGTGACAGGGATAGGGAGTGAGTGTAGGAGCTGGAGGACGTGACAGAAATAGGGATTGGGTGTAGGCGCTGGAGGAGGTGACAGAGGTAGGGAGGGGGTGTAGGGGCTGGAGGAGGTGACAGAGATAGGGAGGGGGTACAGGGGCTGGAGGAGGTGACAGAGGTAGGGAGGGGGTGTAGGGGTTGGAGGAGGTGACAGAGATAGGGAGGGGGTATAGGGGCTGGAGGAGGTGACAGAGGTAGGGAGGGGTTGTAGGGGTTGGAGGAGGTGACAGGGATAGGGAGGGGGTATAGGGGCTGGAGGAGGTGACAGAGGTAGGGAGGGGGTATAGGGGCTGGAGGAGGGGACAGAGGTAGGGAGGGGGTGTAGGGGCTGGAGGAGGTGACAGAGGTAGGGAGGGGTTGTAGGGGTTGGAGGAGGTGACAGGGATAGGGAGGGGGTATAGGGGCTGGAGGAGGTGACAGAGGTAGGGAGGGGGTATAGGGGCTGGAGGAGGGGACAGAGGTAGGGAGGGGGTGTAGGGGCTGGAGGAGGTGACAGAGGTAGGGAGGGGTTGTAGGGGCATGAGTTCAATGTGTCCCTAACCCTGATTTAATGCCTCTCTGAGCCCCATATCTCGTTCTGGAACCTCAGGTTGGATTCACGTATCTAACTTTGATAAAGGATGATGATTTGGGACTGAAAGGCTTCACAACTGAATACAGGAGTACATGGAACGTCCCTGTGTAAATGAAATGTGGCTGTTCTATCGCCTGGCGGTTTAATGAAAAGAATGGGGAAGTCTTGCTCCATCTGTACATGGAGTTGGTGAGACCCCATGGGAGAACTGTGTATAGTTCTGCTCCCTTCACTGAAGGGAGGGTAGATTTACACTGGAGACAGTTCAGAGAAGGTTCCCTTACCTGAATCCTGGGATGAAGGGCTTATGTCTTACACAGGTCGCTTAGGAAGTTAAGGAGGAATTTCTTCTCTCCGAGAGTGGCGAGTCTGTGGGATTCTGTTCCCCCCACCCCCGACGAGAGTGGGAGATGGGGGGCACTTGGGTCAGTGAAGATACTCAAGGCTGAGTTTTGATTGAGGAGTGAGTGGAGGGGCAGGGGTGTAGGGGAGGAGATGGGAGAGTGGGGGTTGGGGCTGTTCAGTTACAGAAGTTGCAGCTGAGATTGTGGGCATGTTGTTTTTAAATCTTTCATTTAGGCCAGGTGATAGAGGCAAGGGCAGATTGTCACGGGAGCTGGCGATGGACAGAGAACTGTGAGCCTGTGGAACTTGACACGGAGACCTGGAGAGGTGCAGACTGGGCACCTGGTCAAATTCCACAAAAGCTGCATGTGGCCAGAGATCAGGAGGAATGACTTCGCTCAAAGCGGATGAACCATTTTGGGGCCAAGCTGAGGAGAAACGTCTTCTCCCAGAGAGTGGTGAGCCTGTGGATGTTCTCTGCCAAAGAAGCAGTTGTGGGCAAAACACTGCAGGCATTTGCAAAGGGGTTGGCTGTAGCTGAGGCAATCAAAGGATTTGAAGGAGAAGTGTGAGTAGGAGTTGGGTGATCAGCCAGAGCAGGCTTGAAGGACTGAATGGCCTACTCCTGTGTTTCTAAAGGGTCATGAAGCTGTGGATTTCACTACAGTCCCCCGCCCCCCCCCCCACCAACAGAGTGCAGTGGGTGGTGAGACACTGAATAAATTTAAGGGGGAGATAGACAGCGTTATAATTAGTAGTGGGTTAAAGAGTGAGGGTAGGAAATTGGGAAGTGAGTCCAAGCTGAGATCAACCGTGCTCATACAGAACCGTGAGGGGCTGAATGGCCAACTCCTAGGTTCATGTAGAGCGGATGCAGACAGAGCACCAAGATTTGTTTCTGGAATGAGAAATGGCCTCCTTAATCCTTGGAAGACAGATACAAAGCTGGAGCTGGTAGAACATTTCAGCAACAGCAACACCATGAACCTGTCACTGACTCCTGGGAAACTCCTTGTATTGTTCAGTAGTGTGCTCGGGATAACTGAGATTTCATATCCTTCCTTTTATGTTCAATTCCTCTTGTAATAAAGGTTAGCATCCTTTGAGTCTTCCTTATCATGTACATTAGCCGTAGACTAACCTTCAGTGACTAATGCACTAGAGCACCCAGATCCCTCTGCACCATGGCATTCTGAAGTTGTACAGCATGGAAACACACCCTTCAGTCTAACTCATTCATACCAATCAGGCTTCCCAAACTCAACTAGTGCCACTTGCGTGCTTTTGGCCCATATCCCTCTAAATCTTTCCTACTTAAGTACCTGCCAACTCGTGCCCCATCTGCCAGATTTCTGACTGTTATTCAACCTATCCACTGCTGTCTGCAATCTCCTTACATCCCTTCATGCCTGACATTGTTCCAAGTCAAGGATGCAGTGTGTGTTGAGGAGAGGCTTGGAGGGGAACTTGCAGGAGGTGGTGTTCTTTCCTGCCTCTTTTGCCCCTGCCCTTCCAGGGTGGTAGTGGTGGTGGGTTTGGAAGGTGATGTCGGGGGAGTCTCAATGACGGTAGACAGTACACAGTGCTACAGCTGTGCGTTGTGGATGGAGTGAGTGATGAAGGTGTGAGTTAGATCGAGAGGGAGGCGGAATCTGTTTTGTCCTGGATGGTGTTGAGCTTCTTGAACATTGTTGGAGTAGGTGGGGAGTAGGGGCGGCACGGTGGCACAGTGGTTAGCACTGCTGCCTCACAGCACCAGAGACCTGGGTTCAATTCCCGCCTCAGGCGACTGTCTGTGTGGAGTTTGCACGTTCTCCCCGTGTCTGTGTAGGTTTCCTCCCACAGTCCAAAGATGTGCAGGTCAGGTGAACTGGCCATGCTAAACTGACTGTAGTGTTAGGTTAGGGGTATGGGTGGGTTGCGCTTTGGCGGGGCGGTGTGGACTTGTTGGGCCAAAGGGCCTGTTTCCACACTGTAAGTAATCTAATCTAAAAAAAATTCTAGCACACTCCTGACTTGTGCCTTGTCGATGGTGGGACGGGGCTTTGGGGGGAGTTATTCGCTGCAGGATTCCCAGCCTCTGATCTGCTCCTGTAGCCACAGTATTGATATTGTGGGGTCCAGTTCAGTTTCTGGTCAATGGTAACCCTCAGGATGTTGATATGGGGGATTCACTGATAGTAACGCCATTGAATGTCAAGGGGACAATGGTTAGATTCTCTCTCAGTGATAACCCCAGGATGTTGATAGTGGGGGATTCAGTGATGGTAACCCCATTGAATTTCAAGGAGGTGATGGTTAGACTCTCCCTCAATGGTAACCCCAAGGATGTTGATAGTGGGGGATTCAATGATAGTAACCCCATTGAATGTCAAGGGGTAAGGGTTAGATTCTCTCTTGGAGATGGTAATCCCCAAGATGTTGACAGTGAGGGAATTCAATGATGGTAACACCAATGAATGTCAAGGGGTGTTGGATAGATTCTGTCTTGTTGGAGATGGTAACCCCAATGATGTTGACAGTGAGGGAATTCAATGATGGTAATGCAAGGGGGCGACGGTTAGATTCTCTCTCAACGGTAACTCCCTGGATGTTGGTAGTGGGGCATTTGGTGATGGTAATGCCATTGAATTGCAAGGGAGCGATGGTTAGATTCTCTCTCAATGGTAACCCCGAGGATGTTGACAGTAGGGGATTCAACGATGCTAACACCATTGAATGTCAAGGGCTGATGGATCAATTCTCTCTTTTGAAGATGGGCATTGCCTGACATTCATGTGGCACAGCTGTGAATTGACAATTATCAGCAGAAGCCTAAGTGTTGCCTAAGTCTTGTTGAATGAAGGTACTGACTGCTTCAGTACGTGAAGAGTCTCGTGTGGAAAGGGACGGTGTAAGGGTTGATCTGGGTAGAGTCTGAGAGTGGAAATAACATTTGGATAATCTACTTACGCAGGTTAAGACTACAGGCAGTCCTGTTGGTCCCGACGCAGGAGAATGGAGGAATCTTCAGGCCAGTCGAGGTGGTTAAACCACCAGGCCCTACTGAGTGCAGGCCAGGAGTCCCTGCTCCACTACACAGACGAGATTCCCATTCTGTCCAGCGCCAACGAAGCTGAGGCTTTCTTCAGCCATGCCGAGGGGGAGGGCAGCTTGGCCCAGCCGTACTACGCCAGCCCGGTTCACAGCAGGACTGTCGGGAGTTACCGACATGGTGAGTACAAACTCCCGCTCCCAAAGGAAGGGACAACTGGACCCCCACCTTACACCAGCAATGCCATCCCTCTCCGTTCTGGAGCTGAGAACAGCAAGATCCCATGGGCGGAATTGCAGCTGTGTCACGCTCCTTCTGCAATGGGGAACCAACCCTCAGATCCCCGTCACCGGGTTATAGCAACCCAATGATCTTCACCAAAAGAGGGTAGGAGGGCTCTTGAATGCATGGTAGCATCCCTACTTCTGCACCTGGAGGCCTGGTTCCAAGTCCCATCTGGTCCAGAGGTGTGTCATTCCATCTCTGAGCAGGTTTATCAGAAACTATCTAAGAAAGGTTAGGTCCCAGGTAAGGGCCTTCTTGACCCACTGCAGTCCCCCCTAACCCTGTGTGGTGTAGGGACACCCCACCAATGCCCCATTAGGGAGGGAGTTCCAGATTCTGACCTCGGGGGCACTAGAGGAACTGCCAATATCATTCCCAGTCGGAATGGTGTAGGGGTCTCGGAGGGGAACTCTGCATTTGCTGTCCCTCGTGCTTGCAGGGTGTAGAGGTGGCAGGTTTGGAAGGTGCTGTTTGAGAAGCTGCCGTGTGAGTCTTGTAGAAGGTACACACTGCTGCCACAGTGCGTTGGTGGTGGACGGGGTGAGTGTTGAAGGTGGGGATCGAGTAGGGAGGGGAGCTGCTTTGTCCTGGATGGTGTCATGCTTTTTGAGTGTTGTCAGAGCCCAACCTGTTCAGGCAAGTGGGGAGTATTCCATCACACTCCTGATCCGTGCCTTATTATTGAGAGTGGGACAGGCTGTTGGAGAGAGTCAGGAGTGTGGAGTCCCGGAGCCTCAGACCTGCTCCTGTAGCTACAGTATTGATATGGTTGGGTCCAGAGTGAGATGGTCAAACGTGCTGGAAGAATGTGTATTCTTGCAGACTCCACTTCGACTGAAAAAAGCTGAGGCAGCAGAAGGAGTGACTTTATCTACAAAATGAGGCTGATTAGTTTTTCAGATAAAGCACAAACTGTCAGGAAATTGTAACACTTTACGTTTTGGAAATGACAAGGCTTTCTGCATTCTACTTGGGCAAGGTGGATCCAAAACCTCTCTGAGCTTCCCTTTCTTTTAGCAAGACTGATTTCCAATCGCATTTCTGAGCCTTTTCCCCACTAATACAGCCTTTAGGCCTGCAACAGTGCGGCGCTCCCTTAGCACTGACCCTCTGACAGTGCCCACTCTCTCAGCACTGACTCTCCGACAGTGCCCAGCCCCTCAGCACTGACCTTCCAACAGTGCCCACTCCCTCAACACTGACCCTCCCACAGTGCCCACTACTTCAGCCCTGACCCTCTGAGAGTGCCCGCTCACTCAGCACTGACCCTCTGACAGTCCCTGCCCCCTCAGCACTGACCTTCCAACACTGCCCACTCCCTCAGCACTGACCCTCTGACAGTACCAACTCCCTCAGCCCTGACCCTCCATAGTGCCCACTCCGTCAGGACTGACCCTCCGACAGTGCAGTACTCCCTTAGCACTGACCTTCTGACAGTGCCCACACCCTCAGCACTGACCATCCGACAGTGCCCACTCCCTCAGCCCTGACCCTCTGACAGTGCCCACTCCCTCAGCCCTGACCCTCTGACAGTGCCCACTCCCTCAGCCCTGACCCTCTGACAGTGCCCAACCCATCAGTGCTGACACTCCCGTCAGTGCGGCACTCCCTCAGCGCTGACCCTCCGACAGTGTGCTGTTCTTTCAGCACTGACCTTGTGACAGTGCCCGCTCCCTCAGCACTGACCCTTCAACAGTGCGGCACTCCCTCAGCACGGACCCTCTGACAGTGCCCACTCCCTCAGCACTGACCCTCCGACAGTGCCCGCTCCCTCGGTGCTGACTGTCCTCTATCTGTCACCATGTCCGCTGTCCTGTCTCAGTCCATCTGGGTCCTGTAGCGATGTAGCGATGCTGTTACTACCTCATGCCACCTTTGTTAAAACATGCCTTCCCCTAATCTGAGAATTAGAAGATAACTCAACCTCCCCCTTAACCTTCTCTGCTCAGAGCAGACCGACCCAGCTTCTGTGACCTCTCCACATGAACTGCAGCCATTCAGAAAGCCAGCGGCAACATTACAGCTCCTTCGATGCTCAGAAAGTGCCCTTTGCTGATACCTGACCACCCAGCAGATTTACTGTTTCACTGGGTCCCCTCTTGAGAGACCTTGTGGAGTATGCCTGCCTTTAAACTCAGAGGCTCTTGGGTTTGGGAACAGCCTCATAATGACAGTGAAAGCGGGAGTGACCCCTGCTCAGAATGCGATGGAAGGAAGCCCGAGCCTCCAGCCTCAGTGACCACGTCGGCTGCAGGCTAGGACACTGCCCCATCTGTGGTTGGATTGGTGAGGACACCTGCTCAGCCTTATCCTAATGACTCGGGGACCAGGAGCTAGATGGACAAATGGGTGCCATTCTGAGAGATTGGCTCCTCCCACTCACTAAGGTCATCGCAGTGGCATTGCCAGGAACTGCAGCACCTCCCTCACCCTACCCTGGAACTCCAGCCGTCCGAGCGCGGGTCCAGGAAGCCGCTTCTGTCCATCCAGAGCCCAGGTCCTGTTCATTCCCGTTGGTCTCTGAAGGGGTTCTGTCTGGAAGGCTGGTGGAGCTGGCATCAAGGAGGGCACACACATTCAGTCAGAGCTCACCTTTCAAGACAGGTCGAGTATGAACACAAGAGAGTGGCAAAGTGACATTGAGGAAGATCACGATCGATGGCAGAGAGAGAGGCTGAGTGTGCTCCTGCACTAATTGCTCTTCTCTTCCTTGGGATTTAGACACTGCTAGCAACATCTCTGTTACACAGGCTGTTTGTGGTGCACATCGATGATCTAGAGATGAATGTGGGAGGTATGATTGTTCACAGATGACATGAACATGAAATTGGTGGTATAGTGGACAGTGAAGAAGGTTATCGAAGATTACAAAGGGATCCAGATAAATTGGGCCAATGGGCTGACGAGTGGTAAGATGGAGTTTAATTTGGATAAATGCGAGGTATTGCACTTTGCTAAAACAAACAAAAGGCAGGACTTATACAATTAATGGTAGGGGCTTTGTTGGTATTGTAGAAGAGTGAGACCTCGGGTTTAGGTACATAATTCTTTGAAATGTGCATCGCAGGTAAACAAGATGGTTAAGAAGGCATGTTTTGCATGCTCAGACCACTGAGTACTGGATTTGGGGCGTCATGTTGAGGCTGTATTGAATGTTAGTGAGACCTCCGCTGGAGTAAGTTTTGCAGTTCTGGTCACCCTGTTATAGGAAGGATATTATTAAATTGGAGTTGGTTCAGAGAAGGTTTACCAGACTGTCGCTGGGACTGGAAGGTTTGAGCGATAAAAATAGGCTGGAACTTCTTTCACTGTACCATAGGAGGTTGAGGGCTGACCTTATAAAGGTTTATAAAATCATGAGGGGCACAGCTAAGGTGAACAGCAAACGTCTTTTACCCTGGGGTGGGGGAATTTAAAACTTGGGGGCATATTTTTGAGGTAAGGGGAGGAAGTTTTAAAATGGACAAGGACCAACCTTTTACACAGACAGTGGTCCATGTGTGGAATGACCCACCAGAGGAAGTGACGGACGAAGGTACAGTTACAACATTTAGAAGTCATTTGGCTAAGCACATGAATAGGAAAGGTTTGGAGAAATATGGGCCAGGAGTAGGCAGGTGGGACTAGTTTAATTTGGGGACATGGTCGTCATGGACTGGTTGGACTGAGGGGTGTGTTTCCGTGCTGTATGACTCTATGATGGTGTTGTAAAAAGTAAGGAGGAAAGCTTCAGACTGCAGAACCACAGTGATGGGCAGGTTAACGGGCCAAACAGTGGCAAATGTTATTTAATCTGGGTAAGTGTCAGGGGATTCATTTTGAGAGGACTAGCAAGCTAAGGGAGTGCACAAGGAATGATAGGACCCTAAGAAGTGCAGAGGATCAGAGGGATCGTGGTTTGTGTGTCTCCAGGTCCTTGAAGACAGCAGGACAGGGAGATAAGGTGGTGAACAAGGAATAACATGAGAAACTTGCTTGAGGCACTGAATATAAGAGCAAGGAAGTTATGATGGAACTTATGTAATGTTACTTAGGCTGCAACTAGAGTACTGTGCGTTGTTCTGGTCACCACACTAGAGGAAGGATGTGCCTGCACTCGAGAGGGTGCAGAGGAGATTCACCAGGGTGTTGCCTGAGATGGAGCCATTCAGCTCTGAAGAGAAACTTGATAAACTGGGCAAATAAAACCCAAAGAACTGCAGATGCAGAAAATCAGAGACAAAACCAGAATACTGTCGGAGAAACTCAACAGGTCTGGCAGTGTCTGTGTGGAGAGAAAACAGAATCAACCATCTTCAGAGATAGTACAGGTACACGATAATCGGCACAGATAATGGTCCAAAGGGCCTTCTCTCTTGCTGTCTAAGGTCTATACCTCTAAATATGTTGTGGTGAGATTTTAATGACCACCAGATTAGCTTTTTAAATGCAGTTAATGTTTAGCTTGAATCAATGAACTGATTTTAAGCCGGCCACCAGCTCCTCTAATGATATTTCAAATTGGGTCTTCAAAACATTTGTGTAGGTTTCTGGTTTACCAGTCCAGTGGCAGTGGGTGGGAGGAAGATCCAGAGAGATCACAGTGTGATTTGGACAGGCTGAGTTAGTGGGCAAACACATGGCAACCACAGTATATCATGGATCAGTGTGAGGTCCTCCACTTTGGGAGCAAAAACAGGAAGGCAGATTATTATCTAAACGATGATAAACCGGGAAAGGTGTAATGAGACCTGGGAGTGTTTGTTCGGACAGTGTAAAAGAAGTACCTGCAAAGCTTACTTTTAACGACTGTGTACAAGGACACCAAGGTCTCAGTACAGAATTAGATCCAGAATAATTCTCCCTCCACACTGTTCCCCATCAAATACTGCCAGGACAGGGAAAGCACTGAACTAGATACAAAATAAAGCTCTCTCTACACTGTCCTCAATCAAACACTCCCAGGACAGGGACAGCACGGGGTTAGATACAGAGTAAAGCTCCCTCTACACTGTCCTCCATCAAACACTCCCAGGACAGGGACAGCACGGACTTAGATACAGAGTAAGGCTCCCTCTACACTGACACCCATCAAACACTCCCAGGACAGGGACAGCACAGTATTAGATACAGAGTAAAGCTCTCTCTACACTGTCCTCCATCAAACACTCCCAGGACAGGGACAGCACGGGGTCAGATACAGAGTAAAGCTCCCTCTATGCTGTCCCCCATCAAACACTCCCAGGGACAGGTACAGCACAGTATTAGATACAGAGTAAAGCTCCCTCTATGCTGTCCCCCATCAAACACTCCCAGGACAGGGACAGCACGGACTTAGATACAGAGTAAAGCCCCCTTGACTCTTTTAAACTGAAAATAAAACTCTCTCAATACAGTTCCCATCAAATATTTGCCTTCATAGCGAGAAGATTCGAACACAGAGGCAGGGGTGACTTAGTGAGACCAGACCTGGAGCACTGTGTTCAGTTCTGGGGTCTCTGTATCTGAGGAAGGATGTTCTGGTGATGGAGGGAGAGCAGTGAAGATTTACCAGACTGGTTCCTGGGATGGCAGGTCTGATGAACAAAGGGAGACTGGATCAGCTCAGACTATATTCACTGGGAGCTTAGAAGAATGAGGAGGGGAGGTCATGGAAACCTATACAATTCTAACAGGACTAGACAGGGTAAACACAGGAAGGATGTTCCCAAACACCAGAGAGTCCAGAGCCAGGGGCTCACAGTCTACGGATATGGGGCATTTAGGATTGAGTTGATGAGAAATCTCTTCATCCAGAGAGTAGGGAGCCTGTGGAATTCCTTGCCACAGAAACAGGCCGAGTCATTGAAATGTTTTCAAGGAGGTACACATAATTCTTAGGGCGACAGAGATCAAAGTGTATGGGGGAGAAAGTGGGGACAGGCCATTGAGTTAGATAATCAGCTGTAATCCTATTGGATGGGGCTCTTGCTCCCATGGGGAGAATGGGCGACTCGCTCCCATGGGGAGAGTGAAAAATGGGGGAATCTGCTCCTGCAGGGAGAACTAAGGATGAATTGTGGGGGAAAATGGTGCAATCTGCTGAAGGTGGAGTGGGCCAAATGGCCTATTCCCACTTATCATTGCTACCATTACCACTATGACCGTCTGACAGTGCCTGCTCCCTTAGTACTGTCCCTCTGACAGTGTGGTGCACCCTCAGCACTAATCCCATGACAATGCGGCGCTCTCTCAGCACTGACCCTCCGACAGTGCCTACTCCCTCAGCACTGACCCTCCGACAGTGCCTACTCCCTCAGCACTGACCCTCCGACAGTGCCTACTCCCTCAGCACTGACCCTCCGACAGTGCCCACTCCCTCAGCACTGACCCTCCGACAGTGCCCACTCCCTCAGCACTGACCCTCACACAGTGCCTACTCCCTCAGCACTGACCCTCCGACAGTGCCCACTCCCTCAGCACTGACCCTCACACAGTGCCTACTCCCTCAGCACTGACCCTCCGACAGTGCCCACTCCCTCAGCACTGACCCTCTGACAGTGCCCACTCCCTCAGCACTGACCCTCCGACAGTGCCTACTCCCTCAGCACTGACCCTCCGACAGTGCCCACTCCCTCACGACTGACTCTTTGACAGTACCCACTCCCTCAGCACTGATTCTCTGACAGTGCCCACTCTCAGCGCTGACCCTCTCTGACAGTGCCCACTCCCTCAGTGCAGACCCTTTGACAGTCCCCACTCCCTCAGTGCTGACCCTCTGACAGTGCCTACTCCCTCAGCACTGACCCTCTGACAGTCCCCACTCCCTCAGCGCTGACCCTCCGACAGTGCCTACTCCCTCAGCACTGACCCTCCGACAGTGCCTACTCCCTCAGCACTGACCCTCCGACAGTGCCTACTCCCTCAGCACTGACCCTCCGACAGTGCCCACTCTCTCAGCGCTGACCCTCTGACAGTGCCTACTCCCTCAGCACTGACCCTCCGACAGTGCCCACTCCCTCAGCACTGACTCTCTGACAGTGCCTACTCCCTCAGCACTGACCCTCTGACAGTGCCTACTCCCTCGGCGCTGACTCTCTGACAGTGCCTACTCTGTCAGCACTGACTCTCTGACAGTGCCATTCTCTCAGCACTGACTCTCTGACAGTGCCTACTCCCTCAGCACTGACCCTCCGACAGTGCCCACTCCCTCAGCACTGACCCTCTGACAGTGCCTACTCCCTCGGCGCTGACTCTCTGACAGTGCCTACTCTGTCAGCGCTGACTCTGACAGTGCCTACTCCCTCAGCACTGACCCTCTGACAGTGCCTACTCCCTCGGCGCTGACTCTCTGACAGTGCCTACTCTGTCAGCACTGACTCTCTGACAGTGCCATTCTCTCAGCACTGACTCTCTGACAGTGCCTACTCCCTCAGCACTGACCCTCCGACAGTGCCCACTCCCTCAGCACTGACCCTCTGACAGTGCCTACTCCCTCGGCGCTGACTCTCTGACAGTGCCTACTCTGTCAGCGCTGACTCTGACAGTGCCTACTCCCTCAGCACTGACCCTCTGACAGTGCCTACTCCCTCGGCGCTGACTCTCTGACAGTGCCTACTCTGTCAGCACTGACTCTCTGACAGTGCCATTCTCTCAGCACTGACTCTCTGACAGTGCCTACTCCCTCAGCACTGACCCTCCGACAGTGCCCACTCCCTCAGCACTGACCCTCTGACAGTGCCTACTCCCTCGGCGCTGACTCTCTGACAGTGCCTACTCTGTCAGCGCTGACTCTGACAGTGCCTACTCCCTCAGCACTGACCCTCTGACAGTGCCTACTCCCTCAGCGCTGACTCTCTGACAGTGCCTACTCTGTCAGCACTGACTCTGACAGTGCCTACTCCCTCAGCACTGACGCTCTGACAGTGCCTACTCCCTCAGCACTAACCTTCCGACTGTGCCCACTCCCTCAGTACTGATTCTCTGACAGTGCCTACTCCCTCAGCACTGACCCTCTGACAGTGCCTACTCCCTCAGCACTGACCCTCTGACAGTGCCCACTCCCTCAGCACTGACTCTCTGACAGTGCCACTCTCTCAGCTCTGACCTTCTCACAGTCTAGCATTTCCTCAGTGCTGAACATCCAACAGTGCCCACTGACTCAGTGCTGACCCTCCAACAGTGCCCACTCCCTCAGTGCTGACCCTCTGATAGTGTCTTCCTAAGCAATTCTAACCAACTGCTTTTATCTTTACCCCACTCAGGTTGCCAGGTCTACTCCCCCCACTTGCTGAATAGCCTACAGTGGATGGAAGGGGGCCAGGCGATTGGCCACACATACGGTGGGGCCTGGTCGACAGTTGGGGCCTATGCCAAGGCTTCCCTGCCGCTGTATCAGGCCTCCTCCAGCCTCAGCTCACCTCACCACAGCCAGCACCTCTTCGGCTTCACATCCACTCTGAAGGAAGCCGGCAGTGAGGAGCCGGGGGCTAGTCTGGGCAAGGAGAGCCCCAAGTACGCCGAGGTGATGAAAGTGGAGAGGGAGAGCCCCCTGAATTCTGCACTCCTGCCGATGGGTCTGGATGACAGCATGGGCCAGAGTGGCCACCTCCAGCTTTACAATGGGAACATCTACCAGGCCTCAGGAGCCTCGGGCCTGGAATGCCACTCCACATCCCTGAAGCACAAGCTGACATTATCGCCATGTGGTAAGACCTGGGTTGGAGTCAGGGCGCCTGCGTAAATGACTGGGTAGGATCTGTGGGGATTTTAGTCCCTGGGGGGGTGGGAGATTGAGTGTAAGGCCCCTACTGCCAACATCACTGACAGTGGTATAACACACACACAGACAGACACACAAACACACCATGTGAGTTTGCAAAGTGTGACCAGGGTATCAATGTTGGAAGCGTATATTGTACACAGCAAGGACCCATAAACAGCAAAGCTTCTTCAGCACTGACTATCCGCCAGTACAGTGCTCCCTCAGCACTGAACCTCTGACAGTGCCTGTTCCTCCAGTGCTGACCTTGTGACAGTGTCCGCTCCCTTAGTACTGGCGCTCTGACAGTGCAGCTCTCCCTCAGCACTGATCCCACGACAGTATGGCACTCTCTCAGCTCTGACCCTCCGACAGTGCCCACTCCCTCAGCGCTGACCCGCTAATAGTCTAGCACTCCCTCAGTGCTGAACCTCCAACAGTGCCCACTGCCTCAGTGCTGATCTTCCGAAAGTGCCCACTCCAATAGTGTAGCGCTCACTCAGTGCTCACCCTTCGACAATGCCTGTTCCCTCAGCACTGATCTTCTGACAGTGTGGAACTCCCTCAGTGCTGACCCTCCTGTAGTGTAGCGTTTTCTTAGCTGTCCGAAGTGCCCACTCTCAGTGCTGACCCTCCAACAGTGCCCACTGCCTCAGCACTGATCTTATCACAGAGCCTGTGCCCACAGCACTGACCCTTCCAAAGTGCCCACTCCCTTAGCACTGACCTTCCAAAAGTGCAGCGCTCACTCAGCACTGACCCACCGACATTGCCCGCTCCCTCAGCACTGACCCTCCGACCGTGCGGCACTCCCTCAGCACTGACCCTCCAACAATGCCCACTCCCTCAATACTGACCCTCTGACAGTGTGGCACTCCCTCAGTGCTGACCCTCCAACAATGCCCACTCCCTCAATACTGAACCTCTGACAGTGTGGCACTCCCTCAGTGCTGACCCTCCAATGGTGCAGTGCTCCCTCAGTGCTGACCCTCCAACAGTGCGGCACTCCCTCAGTACTGATCCTCCAACAGTGTGGCACTCCCTCACTACTGATCCTCCAACAGTGTGGCACTCCCTCAGTACTGATCCTCCGACAGTGTGGCACTCCCTCAGTATTGATCCTCCGACAGTGTGGCACTCCCTCAGTACTGATCCTCCAATGGTGCAGTGCTCCCTCAGTGCTGACCCTCCAACAGTGCGGCACTCCCTCAGTACTGATCCTCCAACAGTGTGGCACTCCCTCAGTACTGATCCTCCAACAGTGTGGCACTCCCTCAGTACTGATCCTCCGACAGTGTGGCACTCCCTCAGTACTGATCCTCCGACAGTGTGGCACTCCCTCAGTATTGATCCTCCAACAGTGTGGCACTCCCTCAGTACTGATCCTCCAATGGTGCAGTGCTCCCTCAGTGCTGACCCTCCAACAGTGCGGCACTCCCTCAGTACTGATCCTCCGACAGTGTGGCACTCCCTCAGTATTGATCCTCCGACAGTGTGGCACTCCCTCAGTATTGATCCTCCGACAGTGTGGCACTCCCTCAGTGCTGACCTTCCAAAAGTGCGGCGCTTCTCAGTGCTGACCTTCGACAGTGCCTGCTCCCTCAGTACTGACCCTCTGACAGTATGGTGCTCCCTCAACGCTGACCCTCCAACAGTGCGGCGCTTCCTCAGTACTGATCCTCCAACAGTGTGGCACTCCCTCAGTGCTGACCCTCCAATGGTGCAGTGCTCCCTCAGTGCTGACCCTCCAACAGTGCGGCACTCCCTCAGTACTGATCCTCCGACAGTGTGGCACTCCCTCAGTGCTGACCCTCTGACAGTGCGGCGCTTCCTCAGTGCTGACCCTTCGACAGTGCCTGCTCCCTCAGTACTGACCCTCCGACAATATGGCACTCCATCAATGCTGACCCTCTGACAGTGTGGCACTCCCTCAGCACTGACCCTCCAACAACTCGATGCCCCCTCAATGTTGACCCTCTGACAGTGCGGCGCTCCCTCAACACTGACCCTCTGACAATGTAGCACTCCCTCAGAGCTGACCCTCTGATAGCACCCACTCCCTCAGTACTGACCCTCTGACAGAGCAGCGCTCCCTCAGTGCTGATCCTGCTTCCTGGCCCACTCTCTCAGCACTGACACTGTTCCCTTCCCTGTGCTCCCCCAGCACTGTGCCTGCTCTGTGGCCCGGTCTCCCAGTCACAGACTGACCACTGCCTTATGTGTTTTCCTTTCAGAGGCCCGGGAATGTGTGAACTGCGGAGCAACAGCTACACCTCTGTGGCGGAGAGATGGGACTGGACACTACCTCTGTAATGCCTGCGGCCTCTACCACAAAATGAATGGCCAGAACCGACCACTGATTAGGCCCAAGAAGCGCTTGGTGAATATCTTGGCCAGCACTCAATGGGCTGAATGTCTACTTACTGTGCAGCATTGACTCTATCTCTGAGGGGCCAGGAAAGCGTGACCCTGAAAACTCGGACTCCTGCAGTTCTGCTGGTGGCCAGTCAGCCCATCTGTGCACTGTTTTTGCGGAAGCTCTCCATTTGGTCCCTCCCTCATCATACATAGGCCAGTTAAGAGTCAAACAGATCACTGGGCATCTTGCAGGTTCTAAAATACACCGAGCAACTTTCCTAGACTTATTCTCCAGGTTCTAAAGGCCAAACTGCCCCAGGAGTTGCCCTGTCAAAATGTTGTACAACTTCACTCCGATCCCATTCTTTCAAATTGTAAATTCAGCACCATTTCCTTCTCTCCCCTTCCTCTTTCACAATAGGATTCTGATTCCAGCCACCACTGAACAAGTCAGATCTTGCAATGAAACGTGGCTTGATGGACCTTATTGCTTTTCTTTGTGTCGTTAGTTATCGTGATGAATGTGGAGAGCAGGCACAGGAGTAGGTCGCCCTGACACAGAGTCATAGAAATATACAGCACGGAAACAGACTCTTCAGTCAAACTCATCCATGTCGACCTGATATACTGACCTAATCTAGTCCCATTTTCCAGCACCTAGCCAATATCTCTCCAAACCCTTCCTATTCATACACCCATCCAGATGCCTTTTAAATGTTGTAATGTACCAGCTTCCACCACTTCCTCTGGCAGCTCATCCCATACACGCACCACACCCTCTGGGTGAAAAAGTTGCCCCTTAGGAACTTTTTATATCTTTCCCCTCTCACCCTGAACCTATGCCCTCCAGTTCTGGACTCCCCCACCCCAGGGAAGAGACCTTGTCTGTTTATCCTATCCATGCCCCTCATGATTTTATAAACCTCTGTAAGTTTTCCCCGCAGCCTCTGACGCTCCAGCCTACACAACCTCTCCCTGTAGCTCAGATCCTCAAACCCTGGCAACATCCTTGTAAATCTTTCCTGAACCCTTTCAAGATAGGAAGGATACCAGAATTGCATGCAACATTCCAAAAGTGGCCTAACCAACGTCCTGTACAGCCTCAACATGACTTCCCATATATACTCAATACTCTGACCAATAAAGGAAAGTATACCAAATGTCTTCTTCACTAACCTACCTGCCACTCTACTTTCAAAGAGCTGTGAACCTGCATTCCAAGGTCTGTTTGTTCAGAAACACTCCCTAGGACCTTACCATTTTAGTGTATAAGTCCTGCCCTGATTTCCCTTCCATTTATCCAAATTAAACTCCATCTGCCAATGCTCAGCTCATTGTGCCAGCTAATCCAGATCCCTTGTAATCTGAGGTAATGTTCTTTGCTCTCCACGACATCTCCAATTTTTGTGTCATCTGCAAACTTACTAACTGTACCTCTTCTGCTCGCATCCAAATCATTTATGTAAATGACGAAAAGCAGTGAACCCAGCACTGATCCTTGTGGCACTCCACTGGTCACAGGCCTCCAGTCTGAAAAACAATCCTCCACCACCACCCTCTGTCTTCTACCTTTGAGCCAGTTCTGTATCCAAATGGCTAGTTCTCCCTGTATTCCATGAGACCTAACTTTGCTCACCAGCCTCCCATGGGGAACTTTGTCGAACACCTTACTGAAGTCCATATAGATCCTGTCTACTGTGCACATGAAGCTGCAAATGTCATTTAACAAGTGTGTTACACAGAAGAATAATTAAAAACAAAACAAACTAAACTATTTACACCACAAGATTTAGGAGCCAACATGGCCATTTGCCCCATCTATTTTGCTCGCCATTCGATCACAGCTGATTATTTCACAATACTGGATTAGTGGTGCTGGAAGAGCACAGCAGTTCAGGCAGCATTCCTTGATTATTTCACAACCCCATTCTCTTGCCTTCTCCCCATAATCCTTGATCTCTTTACTATTCAACAACCTCATGGAGTCATAGAGATATACAGCACGGAAACAGACCCTTCGGTCCAACCCGTCCATGCCGACCCAGATTATCCCAACCCAATCTACTCCCACCTGCCAGCACCCGGTCCATATCCCTCCAAACCCTTCCTATTCATATACCCAACCAAATGCCTCTTAAATGTTGCAATTGTACCAGCCCCCACCACTTCCTCTGGCAGCTCATTCCATACACGTACCATTCTCTTGCCCCTTAGGTCTCTTTTATATCTTTCCCCTCTCACCCTAAACCTATGCCCTCTACTCCTGGACTCCCTGAACCCAGGGAAAAGACTTTGCCTATTTACCCTATCCATGCCCCTCATAATTGTCTATCTCTGTCTTAAATACACTCAATGACCTGGCCTCCATCTCTCTCTGAGGCAATATGTTCCACAGATTAACTACCTCCTCATCTCAGCCCTACCTCTGAGCTCTGTGCCCTCGAGTCCTAGTCTCTCCTACTTGTGGTAACAGCTTCTCCACATTCATTCTATCCAGGCCTCTATATACTCTGCAAGTTTCAGTGTGTTTGCTAGCTCTGTCCATTATAAAGACTCAAACCCAGAGACATTTCCCTGCTCTGTACCTCATCTCCTTAAGGTTCTACCTGACTGACTGCTTAAAGTTGCATTCCCATGGCCTGTAGAAGCCACCCAATGAGGCCTTTCTGAGTCTGCCGACATGAGCCTTTCACAAGTCTGAGGGCCTAACCTTTCTCAGTTCCAGTAACATGAAGGTTTCTAACCAAACTCTCATGGTTTGGAAGGTTCACAAACTACAAACTAAGGAAACTAACTCCCTAAAGGACATTAAGTGAACCAGATGGGGGTTTTCTGACAATTGGCAATGAATTCATGGACATAATAAGAGGCTTAATTTTGGATTTTTAAAATTGAATTCAAATTCCACTAAGTGCTGTGGCAGTATTTGAACTTGGTGCACATCTCTGGATTAATAGTCTAGCAGTAAATACCACTAGGCCTCCTGCTTGAACTGATTGGCTTACTAGGGCCAATTCAAAGGGTAGTTAACAGTTGACCGCATTCACTGTGGGTTTGGAGTCACATGTGGGCCTGGGCCAGGTGAGGATGGTAACAGGACAGGTAAGTTACAGTCACCATAACTTTCCGATATATAAGCAAAGTTTACAGTCCAGCACCAGCCACCACAGTGGAATGTGAACCTGCACAGACAAATGTTGCAGCTGGACCTGTGCAGTACAATGACAGGACAATCCCTGTAGGTTGCCCTCTGTCCAGAGATGGTCACATGGGAGAGGTGTCTGTGGACCTGTGCTTATGTCTGTGGGGAAACAGTTCAGAGTCGAGCCCGTTTTAACGCCATTCTGCTTCTCACCCTGCCCTTTTCTCTTTCTCTTGATTCAGATTGTGAGCAAGCGAGCAGGCACGCAGTGTGCAAACTGCCACACCAGCACCACCACGCTGTGGCGCCGTAACATCAATGGAGACCCAGTCTGCAACGCCTGTGGGCTGTACTACAAATTACACCATGTGAGTGTGAGCCTCTGTGTGATGAGCGAATCCCCTGTTCTCCCCTCTCCCTGCAGGAACGAGACCCCATTCTCCTCGCTCCCCATGGGAGCGAGTCCCCCATTCTCCCCTCTCCCTGTGGGAGCGAGTCCCACATTCTCTCATCCCCCATGGAAGCGAGTTCCCTATTCTCCCCTCTCCCCGTGGGAGTGAGTCCCCCATTCTCCCCTCTCACTGTGGGAGCGAGTCCCCCACTCTCCCCTCTCCCTGTGGGAGTGAGTCCCCCATTCTCCCCTCTCCCTGTGGGAGTGGGTCCCCCATTCTCCCCTCTCACTGTGGGAGAGGGTCCCCCATTCTCCCCTCTCACTGTGGGAGTGAGTCCCCCATTCTCCCCTCTCCCTGTGGGAGTGAGTCCCGCATTTTCCCCTCTCCCTGTGGGAGTGAGTCCCCCATTCTCCTCTCTCCCTGTGGGACTGGGTCCCCCATTCTCCCCTCTCCCTGTGGGAGTGAGTCCCCCATTCTCCTCTCTCCCTGTGGGAGTGGGTCCCCCATTCTCCCCTCTCCCTGTGGAAGCGAGACCCCCATTCTCCCCTCTCCCTGTGGGATCAAGTCCCCCATTCTCCCCTCTCCCTGTGGGAGTGAATCCCCCATTCTCCCCTCTCCCTGTGGGAGTGAGTCCCCCATTCTCCTCTCTCCCTGTGGGAGTGGGTCCCCCATTCTCCCCTCTCTCTGTAGAAGCGAGTTCCCCGTTCTCCCATCCCCCATGGAAGCGAGTTCCTCATTCTCCCCTCTCCCCGTGGAAATGAGTTCCCTCCTTCTTCTCTCCCACTGTGGGAGCGCGTTCCCCATCCTCCTCTCTCTCTGTGGGAACGAGTCCCCCATTTATCCCCTCTCCCTGTGGGAGCAAGTCCCCCATTCTCCCCTCTCCCTGTAGGAGCAAGTTCCCCATTCTCCCCTCTCCCTGTGGGAGCAAGTTCCCCATTCTCTCATCCCCCATGGAAGCCAGTTCCCCATTCTCCCCTCTCCCTGTGGAAATGAGTTCCCTCCTTCTTCCCTCCCACTGTGGGAGCACGTTCCCCATTCTCCTCTCTCCCTGTGGTAGTGAGTCCCCCATTCATCCCCTCTCCCTGTGGAAGCAAGTCCCCCATTCACCCCTCTCACTGTGGGAGCAAGTCCTCCATTCACCTGTCTCCCTGTGGGAGTGAGTCCCCCATCTTTCCCAATACAGAGTAAAGCTCCTCTACACTGTCCCCATCAAACACTCCCAGGATAGGGACAGCATGGAGTTAGATACACAGTAAAGCTCCTCCTAATTTCTGACTACAGTAACTCTAACCCTGCCTCACCCCTTGCAGGTAAACAGACCTCTGACTATGAAGAAGGATGGTATCCAGACCCGCAACCGGAAGGTTTCGAACAAATCAAAGAGGGTAAAGAAATCCCAGGAGCACTTTGGCGAGCTGCCTAAGGACATGGGGAATGAGGGTTCCCCTTTCCCCTTGGGCTCAGCCGCCTTCCAGAGCCAGCTGACCTCTGTCGGTCACATGGTGCCCTACAGCCATGCCCCTCACCTGTTGGCCAACCCCCTTCACCCTCAGCCGAGCCTAAGCTACAGCCATCACCCTTCAACCAGCATCGTGTCAGCCCTCAGCTAGGCAGACTCCTTCCCACCCTGCTGGAGAGCAGCCCCTACTCTGGGATCTCACGCCTATGGATACACCAAAACCCCACACCATACCCATGTGGGAGCCGAACCTGTGCAAACTCTAACTGCTCGACGTGCACATGCTCCCGGCAAAGGGGCAACAAATTCACACTTCAACAGACTGTACAGATTTTCTCCGTAAGAGATTAACCTCTTCCCCTGGTGTGATCTGGGTTCCTGGCCAAAGCCAGCTACACATATAGTATTTTTGGATACAAATATATGTATAAATAAGTAATCCCATATTTACACATCAACTGGCGACTTTGTTATATCTAACACTTGCTCAACCGACCACATTGAAGAGCGAAAGCAGAGAATGAAGGATCCGGGCGAGGAGGAGAATATTGTTCTTTATCAAACTCTTGTCAAATATCTGGACACACCAACTTGGTCACCAGGTAACCACCACTTTCTGATGCGTTTCTTTCCCACTGTTTGCAATGCGGTCCTCAGCTGAGACTACTCCATGGCAACATCTCAACCAACCAAGATATGACACGTTGGCAAATTCGCACTCCTTGGCTCCAAGCATGATAAGTTATGAAATTTGGCATTCTTGCATGTGTCCTGATGTCAAGACACATCACCAGCGTTTCTCAATTAATTCCCAGTTACAGATGAATTAAGGAAAATAGATCCTGGTCCTTTCGAGAAGTGCATTTGGAAGAATCTTTCAGTGACATGGCCTCGGGAACTCACTCTATGCCTACTACATTCTTTCCCAATCTCTGTAACCACCACCTGCCTCGACACTCCCCCTGTCACCTCCCCCAGCCTCTACACCTCTTCCTATCTCTGTAACCACCACCTGCACCGACACTCCCCCCTGTCACCTCCTCCAGCCCCTACACCTCTTCCTATCTCTGTAACCACCACCTGCACCGACACTCCCCCTGTCACCTCCTCCAGCCCCTACACCTCTTCCTATCTCTGTAACCACTACCTGCACCGACACTCCCCCTGTCACCTCCTCCAGCCCCTACACCTCTTCCAATCTCTGTAACCACTACCTGCACCGACACTCCCCCCTGTCACCTCCTCCAGCCCCTACACCTCTTCCTATCTCTGTAACCACCACCTGCACCGACACTCCCCCTGTCACCTCCTCCAGCCCCTACACCTCTTCCAATCTCTGTAACCACCACCTGCACCGACACTCCCCCTGTCACCTCCTCCAGCCCCTACACCTCTTCCTATCTCTGTAACCACCACCTGCACCGACACTCCCCCTGTCACCTCCTCCAGCCCCTACACCTCTTCCAATCTCTGTAACCACTACCTGCACCGACACTCCCCCTGTCACCTCCTCCAGCCCCTACACCTCTTCCTATCTCTGTAACCACCACCTGCACCAATACTCCCCCCGTCACCTCCTCCAGCCCCTACACCTCTTCCAATCTCTGTAACCACCACCTGCACCGACACTCCCCCTGTCACCTCCTCCAGCCCCTACACCTCTTCCTATCTCTGTAACTACCACCTGCACCGACACTCCCCCCTGTCACCTCCTCCAGCCTCTACACCTCTTCCAATCTCTGTAACCACCACCTGCACCGACACTCCCCCTGTCACCTCCTCCAGCCCCTACACCCCCTCCCTATCTCTGTAACCTCTGCCCACCCCCTATACCCCCTCCCTATCCCGGTCACCTCCTTCAGCCCCTACACCCCCACCCCCAACTGTCACCTCCTCCAGCCCCTACACCCCTAAATCTGTCACCTCCTCCAGCCCTGACATCCCCCATCTCTGTCACCTCCCCCAGCCCTGACATCCCCCATCTCTGTCACCTCCCCCAGCCCTGACATCCCCCATCTCTGTCACCTCCTCCAGCCCTGACATCCCCCATCTCTGTCACCTCCCCCAGCCCTGACATCCCCCATCTCTGTCACCTCCCCCAGCCCTGACATCCCCCATCTCTGTCACCTCCCCCAGCCCTGACATCCCCCATCTCTGTCACCTCCTCCAGCCCCTACACCCCTAAACCTGTCACCTCCTCCATCCTTCAGTCTCCTCTATCTCTATAACATCGTCACTATCTCTGCTACAATCGTCACTAACTTTGTCTCTGATATCTTCTGCAGCCCCATCTGAGATCTCTGAACTCTGCCATTGTTGGTCATGCCTTCGGCTCTTTGTTTGAGAGGTGGGGACATTGTCTGAGCTTTAGAACGCCCTCCCTAAACCTGCCTACCTCACTTTATGCCCTTCTTTAAATTGACCCGTTGTGACTGCCGTTTTGGTCACTTGTCTCTAACATCTCCTTACTTGACTCAGCCTCTGATTTTATTTTGTACTGCTCTTACAAAGTGCCTTGGGGATGTTTTATTTCGCTGAGTGCTCTGTAAAAACGTGACTTGTCATTGTTGTTGTGTTAGTTGCTCTGTAAGAACTATCAAGTGCAATGGACAGTGTGTATTTTATGTATTACAGTATATTACAGCATTAACCATTAAGTAGCACCTTCACCATCTGATTATTGTCCACTCATAGGATCTTAAGACTCTCTATAGCGTGGAAGCAGGTCATTCAGCCCATTGAGTCCACACTAATCCTCTGAAGAGAATCACATCCCAATCCACCCTGTTTCTGTAACCCTGCATTTCTCTGGACACTATGGGCAATTTCCCATGGGCAATCCATCCTAACTGCAAATCCCTGGACACTGTGGGGCAATAAGGAATGGCCAAGCCAAACTAACCTGCACATCTTTGAACTGTGGGAGGAAACCGGAGCACCCGGCAGAAACCCACGCAGACACAGGGAGAATGTGCAAACTCCACACAGACCATCGCTCAAGTGTGCAATCAAGCCAGAGTCCCTGGAGCTGTGAGGCTAACCACTGAGCCATTTGAGTTTGCAACCTCACTCTCTATAAATTAACCAACACTATGGCCCACCTCCCCCAGATAATTATGTTAATTCATTGACTGGATGCGCATGTAGGCCAACATTTATTGCCCCTTGATTTTGACCCGGAGACACTGACAGAACAGCCGATATCATCTCCGAGTCAGAATGGTATGTGTGGGGTGGTGGGGGAGTGCGGCCTGGAGGGGAATCACATTTTGGTGGGTGCTCCCCCCCAATCCTTACAGGACATAGAGGTGGCAGGTTGGAAGGAGCTGTTGGAGAAGCCTCAACAGGCTGCTGCAGTGTGTCTAGCAGATGGTACACACACTGCTGACACTGTGTGGAGGTGGTGAGAGGGGGTGGGGGTGGGGGTGGGGGGTTTCTTTGTGTTGGATGATGTTGAGCTTTTTGAGCGTTGTCAGAACAGGCTTTTCTGTTGGACCTTAAATACTCAATTAGCTTCCTTGAGCCATTAGACAATAGTTGGTGTATGTTTCTAGCTTGTTGTATGAAGTATAAACCCCACGTCCTCAACCTAAGCCCGCACCTAAATAATAAATTGCTTGGCTCAAATATTATTTGTTCTAAGTTGAGGGTGAAGTTGTCTTTTTTGTTGTTCATTCGCGGCGGGTTGCTAGACCCTGCATTTATCACCTAATTGCCCCTGGAGAAGGCAGTGGTGAGCCGTCTTCTTGACCCACTGTAGTCTCCGTGTGGTGTAGGGATACCCTGCACAGTACTCCCTCAGAGAGGAAGTTCCAGGATTCCTTCCTGGCAACACTGAAGGAAAACCAAAGGAGTAGCCATGGGCACCCACATGGGCCCCAGCTATGCCTGCCTCTTCGTAGGATATGTGGAACAGTCCATCTTCCGCAGCTACACTGGCACCCCCCCCCCCCCACCTTTTCCTCTGCTACATCGATGACTGTATCGGTGCTGCCTCGTGCTCCCACGAGGAGGTTGAACAGTTCATTCACTTTACCAACACCTTCCACCCGGCCTCAAATTCACCTGGACCGTCTCAGACTCCTCCCTCCCCTTCCTAGACCTTTCCATTTCTATCTCGGACGACTGAATCAGCACGGACATTTACTATAAACCGACCGACTCCCACAGCTACCTAGACGACACCTCCTCCCACCCTGCCCCCTGTAAAAACGCCATCCCATATTCCCAATTCCTTCATCTCCGCCGCATCTGCTCCCAGGAGGACCAGTTCCAATACCGTACAACCCAGATGGCCTCCTTCTTCAAAGACCGCAATTTCCCCCCAGCCGTGATTGACGATGCCCCCCACCGCATCTCCTCCACTTCCCGCTCCTCCGCCCTTGAGCCCTGCCCCTCCAATCGCCACCAGGACAGAACCCCACTGGTCCTCACCCACCACCCGACAAACCTCCATATACATCGTATCATCCGTCGTCATTTCCGCCACCTGCAAACGGACCCCACCATCAGGGATATATTTCCCTCCCCTCTCCTATCAGCATTCCGAAAAGACCACTCCCTCCATGACTCCCTCGTCAGGTCCACACCCCCCACCAACCCAACCTCCACTCCCGGCACCTTCCCCTGCAACTGCAAGAAATGCAAAACTTGCGCCCACACCTCCCCCCTCACTTTCCTCCAAGGCCCTAAGGGATCCTTCCATATCCGTCACAAATTCACCTGCACCTCCACACACATCATTTACTGCATCCACTGCACCCGATGTGGCCTCCTCTATATTGGGGAGACAGGCTGCCTACTTGCGGAACGTTTCAGAGAACACCTCTGGGACACCCGGACCAATCAACCCAACCACCCCGTGGCTCAACACTTCAACTCCCCCTCCCACTCCACCAAGGACATGCAGGTCCTTGGACTCCTCCATCGCCAGACCATAGCAACACGACGGTTGGAGGAAGAGCGCCTCATCTTCCGCCTAGGAACCCTCCAACCACAAGGGATGTACTCAGATTTCTCCAGTTTCCTCATTTCCCCTCCCCCCACCTTGTCTCAGTCCCAACCCTCGAACTCAGCACCACCTTCCTACCCTGCAATCTACTTCCTGACCTCTCCGCCCCCACCCCCACTCTGGCCTATCACCCTCACCTTAACCTCCTTCCACCTATCACATTCCCAACGCCCCTCCCCCAAGTCCCTCCTCCCTACCTTTTATCTTAGCCTGCTGGACACACTCTCCTCATTCCTGAAGAAGGGCTCATGCCCGAAACGTCGATTCTCCTGCTCCTTGGATGCTGCCTGACCTGCTGCGCTTTTCCAGCAACACATTTTTAACACTGAAGGAACAGCCAATATTCCCAGTCGGGATGGAGAGGTTTGGAATGTGCTGTTGGAGGAGCCTTAGTGGGTCAGTGTAGTGCGTCTTACTCCCTGCCAGATTCCCAGGCTCTGATGTTCTAACCACACTCCCCCATTCTACCTCCATTTGGTTTGGGCTACAAGGCTGGGTGGGATGGTACCTGGAGAGAAAGCAGGAGAGTAGACATTACCTTCATCTTACTCAGTTGAGAGCTTCCTCTTCCCACCATTGTGGTGCCAAGGCAGACAAAGGATTGAGATGGAAAGGGGGCCATAGCACCCATACCCACAGACAAAGCAGATACCACAATGAAGAACTGTAACGTGCAAGGAGGAGAAATCCAGAAGGACATTGACAAGTCGGTGGAATGGGTGGAAAGGGGGCAGATGAGGTTCAATGGTCAGAAGAACATCGAGAGATAATATAAAATAGTGAGTACAATTCTAAAGTGGGCTGTAGGGAGATGGGTGTATATGTGCACAGATCATTGAAGGTGGCAGGACAGGTAGAGAGAACAGTTAATAAAGCACAGTGTTCTCGTTTTTATTCATACAGACCTCGAGTACAGGAGCAAGGAGGTGATGTTGAACTTGTACGAGACACTTGTTAGACTTAGCTGCAGTACTGTGTATGGTTGTGGGCACCACGTTTTAGGAAAAATGTAAACACATTGGACAGAGAACGCAGAGTTGATTCACACGGATGGTTCCAGGGATGAGAAACTTGAGCAATGAAGGTAGACTGAAGAATTTGGGGACTGTTCTCCTCCGAGAGAGGGTGAGAGAGAGAGATTTGTTAGGAATTTTTCAAAATCATGAGCAGAAATGGGGAAAATAAGATAGGGAGGAGCTATTGCCTCTCGTAACAAGCTAAAGGTTAGGGCTGAATGGCCTCCTCCTGTTGCTGAAACTAATGCATTCCCTTTATGTCAAAGGGTTCAAACCTAAATGGCTGCCCTTTGCCACGTCAGATATTGGGTAATTGAAATTTTGATCCCCAAAACAGGTCCTAGCAGAAATTATTCTGAAGAAAATTTCCAACCTGTTGCTCTTTGTTGATTTAGCTGAATTCAGTCAGAAATGAAGGACGGACTGTGACGGAATTAGTTCCTCTCCCAGGGATTGTTTGAGGCAGAGACTGTATAAGATACTGGAGAAGAGTTTTGGAAGCTGGTTGAAGATAGCAGGGGTTAAACTGTCCTCATCAAACACTCCCAGGTCAGGTACAGCGCAGGTTTAAAACTCTACTCTTTAAACTTAAAGCAAAGCATGCCTACACCATTCCCATCAAACACTCACAGCACAGGATGAGTAGAGGTTTATAAAATCATGAGGGGCATGGATAGGATAAATAGACAAAGTCTCTTCGCTGGGGTGGGGAAGTCCAGAACTACAGGGCATAGGTTTAAAGTGAAAGGGGAATGATATAAAAGAGACCTAAGGGGCAACGTTTTCACGCAGAGAATGGTACGTGCATGGAATGAGCAACCAGAGGAAGTCTTGGAGACTGGTAAAATTGAAACATTTAAAAGGTATTTGGATGGGTATATGAATAGGAAGGGTTTGGAGGGATATGGGCCAGATGCTGGCAGGTGGGACTAGATTGGGTTGGGATATCTGGTCGGCATGGACGAGTTGAACCAAAGGGTCTGTTTCCATGCTGTACATCTCTATGACTCTAAAGCCTCATCAATTCTTTTAAGTTGAAAGTAAATTTTCCTCGGCACTGTTTCCAACATAAACACTTGGAGGGAGGTAGGATACAGAATACTCCTTCCCTATCACCGTAATCTACTCCAGTTGGTTACATACCTCCTTCTCTCTGAGACAGCCCTCTTAAACAACCCTCTGAAATCTCTAAGCTTGTCCAACAGACAAATGGGGCTAGTTCAGTTTAGGAAACCTGGTCAGCATGGGTGAGTTGGGCTGAAGGGCCTGGTTACATGCTGTATGCCCCTTTGACTATAAAAACAATAACTCTTAAGCATGTCCATAAATCCCATCGCTCGGTCACTGGCTGCCTTGCCTTCAGTTTGCTGGTTTCTAAGCTCTGGAATCCCAGCCCTCAAGCTCTGCAACTCCGGGTCTCCGCCTGTAAGATGCTCCTTAAATCTGACCTCTCTTTGGGTCACCCGGCCCTAATAACTCACAACCATGCCCCAGGGTTGAATTCTCCCTGGTGACTGCGCAAGTGAAGCACCTCAGGGTGGCCACTCAAATGAAGTAATGGTGCTATGCAAATGAAAGTTGTTGTTAAATCTTCCTGCAGTGCTTTGTCGGAGCTGCGTTCTGACATGAAGCCTACTCCATTGTTTGCTCCCCTACTCTGCTACAATGCCTGCCTCTGATCGAGGAGCAAAAACCAACTTCTGGCATGTTATTTAGCCTCAGCCTTTGAAGCTGGCCTTACTCTGCATTTGCACACAGATTCCGTTGGTATCTAGACTGTCCATCTCGCTGTGATGTAGGCGGTGACCGCGTTGGGGTTTGCTGTTTGTGTGAGATTCCTATAAAGTGCATTCTCATTGTCATGACCAGAGGAAACTCGGTGCAGCAGAGATAATAAAGCAGCGGATACTGTCCTGTCGTGTGGACTTCATTGTTATACAACTCTGTCATGAGACTCCATATTCTCTCATGTAACTCGACAAACAGTTGAGATCTGAGACAGACCCCTGAAATGACCTTGGACATGCCACTCTACACAATCCCAATGGACCCAAACTCCTTCTCATTCACTCCCTGTTTACACAATCCCAACGGACCCAAATCCTTTCTGGTCCACTCCCGTTCTGCACTGTCTCAATGGACCCAAACGCTTTCCCATTCACTCCTGCTCTAGAACATCCCAATGGACGCAAACCCCTTCCCATTCACTCCTCTACAACACCCCAATGGACCCAAACCCCTTCCCATTCACTCCTCTACAACATCCCAATGGACCCAAACCCCTTCCCATTCATTCCTGCTCTAGAACATCCCAATGGACCCAAACCCCTTCCCATTCATTCCTGCTCTAGAACATCCCAATGGACCCAAACCCCTTCCCATTCACTCCCGCTCTACACCGTCCCAATGGACCCAAACCCCTTCCCATTCACTCCTGCTCTACAACATCCCAATGGACCCAAACCCCTTCCCATTCATTCCTGCTCTAGAACATCCCAACGGACCCAAACCCCTTCCCATTCATTCCTGCTCTAGAACATCCCAATGGACCCAAACCCCTTCCCATTCACTCCCACTCTACAACATCCCAATGGAGTCAAACCCCTTCCCATTCACTCCTGCTCTACAACATCCCAATGGACCCAAACCCCTTACCATTCACTCCTGCTCTACAACATCCCAATGGACTCAAACCCCTTCCCATTCACTCCTGCTCTACACCGTCCCAATGGACCCAAACCCCTTCCCATTCACTCCCGCTCTGCACCGTCCCAATGGAGTCAAACCCCTTCCCATTCACTCCCGATCTACAATGTCCTAATGGACCCAAACCCCTTCCCATTCACTCCCACTCTACACCGTCCCAATGGACCCAAACCCCTTCCCATTCACTCCTGCTCTACAACATCCCAATGGACCCAAACCCCTTCCCATTCCCTCCCACTCTACACCGTCCCAATGGACCCAAACCCCTTCCCATTCACTCCCACTCTACACCGTCCCAATGGACCCAAACCCCTTCCCATTCCCTCCCACTCTACACCGTCCCAATGGACCCAAACCCCTTACCATTCACTCCTGTTCTACAACATCCCAATGGAACCAAACCCCTTCCCATTCACTCCTGCTCTACAACATCCCAATGGACCCAAACCCCTTCCCATTCACTCCTGCTCTACAACATCCCAATGGACTCAAACCCCTTCCCATTCACTCCTGCTCTACAACATCCCAATGGACCCAAACCCCTTCCCATTCACTCCTGTTCTACAACATCCCAATGGACCCAAACCCCTTCCCATTCACTCCTGCTCTACAACATCCCAATGGACCCAAACCCCTTCCCATTCACTCCTGCTCTACAACATCCCAATGGACCCAAAACCCTTCCCATTCACTCCTGCTCTACAACATCCCAATGGACCCAAAACCCTTCCCATTCACTCCTGCTCTACAACATCCCAATGGACCCAAACCCCTTCCCATTCACTCCTACTCTACAACATCCCAATGGACCCAAACCCCTTACCATTCACTCCCACTCTACAACATCCCAATGGACCCAAAACCCTTCCCATTCACTCCTGCTCTACAACATCCCAATGGACCCAAAACCCTTCCCATTCACTCCTGCTCTACAACATCCCAATGGACCCAAACCCCTTACCATTCACTCACGCTCTACAACATCCCAATGGACCCAAACCCCTTCCCATTCCCTCCCGCTCTACACCGTCCCAATGGACCCAAACCCCTTCCCATTCACTCCTACTCTACAACATCCCAATGGACCCAAACCCCTTCCCATTCACTCCCACTCTACAACATCCCAATGGACCCAAACCCCTTCCCATTCACTCCTGCTCTACAATGTCCTAATGGACCCAAACCCCTTCCCATTCACTCCCGCTCTACACCGTCCCAATGGACCCAAACCCCTTCCCATTCACTCCTGCTCTACAACATCCCAATGGACCCAAACCCCTTCCCATTCACTCCCACTCTACAACATCCCAATGGACCCAAACCCCTTCCCATTCACTCCTGCTCTACAACATCTCAATGGACCCAAACCCCTTCCCATTCACTCCTGCTCTACAACATCCCAATGGACCCAAACCCCTTCCCATTCACTCCCGCTCTGCACCGTCCCAATAGAGTCAAACCCCTTCCCATTCACTCCCGATCTACAATGTCCTAATGGACCCAAACCCCTTCCCATTCACTCATGCTCTACAACATCCCAATGGACCCAAACCCCTTCCCATTCACTCCCGCTCTACACCGTCCCAATGGACCCAAACCCCTTCCCATTCACTCCCACTCTACAACATCCCAATGGACCCAAACCCCTTCCCATTCACTCCTGCTCTACAACATCCCAATGGACCCAAACCCCTTCCCATTCACTCCTGCTCTACAAATCCCAATGGACCCAAACCCCTTCCCATTCACTCCCGATCTACACCGTCCCAATGGACCCAAACCCCTTCCCATTCATTCCTGCTCTAGAACATCCCAATGAACCCAAACCGCCTTCCTGTTCACTCCCACTCTACAACATCCCAATGGACCCAAACCCCTTCCCATTCACTCCTGCTCTACAACACCCCAATGGACCCAAACCCCTTCCCATTCACTCCTGCTCTACAACATCTCAATGGACTCAAACCCCTTCCCATTCACTCCTACTCTACAACATCCCAATGGACCCAAACCCCTTCCCATTCACTCCTGCTCTACAACATCCCAATGGACTCAAACCCCTTCCCATTCACTCCTACTCTACAACATCCCAATGGACCCAAACCCCTTCCCATTCATTCCTGCTCTAGAACATCCCAATGAACCCAAACCACCTTCCTGTTCACTCCCACTCTACAACATCCCAATGGACCCAAACCCCTTCCCATTCACTCCTGCTCTACAACATCCCAATGGACCCAAACCCCTTCCCATTCACTCCTGCTCTGCAACATCCCAATGGACCCAAACCCCTTCCCATTCACTCCTCTACAACATCCCAATGGACCCAAACCCCTTCCCATTCACTCCTCTACAACATCCCAATGGACCCAAACCCCTTCCCATTCACTCCTGCTCTACACTGTCTCAATGGACCCAAACCCCTTCCCATTCACTCCTGCTCTACAACATCCCAATGGACCCAAACCCCTTCCCATTCACTCCTGCTCTACAACATCCCAATGGACCCAAACCCCTTCCAATTCACTCCTGCTCTACAACATCCCAATGGACCCAAACCCCTTCCCATTCACTCCTGCTCTACAACATCCCAATGGACCCAAACCCCTTCCCATTCACTCCTGCTCTACACCGTCCCAATGGACCCAAACCCCTTCCCATTCCCTCCCACTCTACAACATCCCAATGGACCCAAACCCCTTCCCATTCACTCCTGCTCTACAACATCCCAATGGACCCAAACCCCTTCCGATTCACTCCTGCTCTACAACATCCCAATGGACCTAAACCCCTTTCCATTCACTCCTGCTCTACAACATCCAAATGGACCCAAACCCCTTCCCATTCATTCCTGCTCTAGAACATCCCAATGGACCCAAACGCCTTCCCATTCATTCCTGCTCTACAACATCCCAATGGACCCAAACCCCTTCCCGTTCACTCCTGCTCTACAACACCCCAATGGACCCAAACCCCTTCCCATTCACTCCTGCTCTACACTGTCTCAATGGACCCAAACCCCTTCCCATTCACTCCCACTCTACAACATCCCAATGGACCCAAACCCCTTCCCATTCACTCCCACTCTACAACATCCCAATGGACCCAAACCCCTTCCCATTCACTCCTGCTCTACAACACCCCAATGGACCCAAACCCCTTCCCATTCACTCCTGCTCTACAACACCCCAATGGACCCAAACCCCTTCCCATTCACTCCTGCTCTACAACACCCCAATGGACCCAAACCCCTTCCCATTCACTCCTGCTCTACAACATCCAAATGGACCCAAACCCCTTCCCATTCACTCCTGCTCTACAACATCCCAATGGACCCAAACCCCTTCCCATTCACTCCTGCTCTATAACATCCAAATGGACCCAAACCCCTTCCCATTCACTCCTGCTCTACAACATCCAAATGGACCCAAACCCCTTCCCATTCACTCCTGCTCTACAACATCCCAATGGACCCAAACCCCTTCCCATTCACTCCTGCTCTACAACATCCCAATGGACCCAAACCCCTTCCCATTCACTCCCGCTCTGCACCGTCCCAATGGACCCAAACCCCTTCCCATTCACTCCTGCTCTACAACATCCCAATGGACCCAAACCCCTTCCCATTCACTCCTACTCTACAACATCCCAATGGACCCAAACCCCTTCCCATTCACTCCTGCTCTACAACATCCCAATGGACCCAAACCCCTTCCCATTCACTCCTGCTCTACAACATCCCAATGGACCTAAACCCCTTCCCATTCACTCCTGCTCTACAACACCCCAATGGACCCAAACCCCTTCCCATTCACTCCCGATCTACAACACCCCAATGGACCCAAACCCCTTCCCATTCATTCCTGCTCTAGAACATCCCAATGGACCCAAACCCCTTCCCGTTCACTCCCACTGTACAACATCCAAATGGACCCAAACCCCTTCCCATTCATTCCTGCTCTAGAACATCCCAATGGACCCAAACCCCTTCCCATTCACTCCTGCTCTACAACATCCCAATGGACCCAAATCCCTTCCCATTCACTCCTGCTCTACAACACCCCAATGGACCCAAACCCCTTCCCATTCACTCCTGCTCTACAACACCCCAATGGACCTAAATCCCTTCCTGTCCACTCCCACTCTACTCAAGCCCAATGCACCCAACCTCCTTCCCACTCAATCCCACTCTATTCAATCCCAATGGACCCAAACGCCTTACCATTCATTCCCACTCTACACCATCCCAATGGACCCAAACCCATACTATTCACTCCCACTCTACATAATCCCAATGGACCCAACCCCTCTTCCCATTCACTTCTACTCTACACCATCCTATTAGACCCAAACCCTTTCCAAAAGGGATATGACCACTTCTAACTTCCTTGGGAATGAACCAGCATATCATTCACACAACCACAAATGGATGTGGCTCTGTGTTATCTTGGAAACAGGAACAACACTGGCAGATGTGACATGGTTAGAGAGAAGAAGGTTGGGAGGTGACGTAATTGAGACATATAAGATAATCAGAGGGTTAGATAGGGTGGACAGTGAGAGCCTTTTTCCTCGCTTGGTGATCGACATCATGAGGTGACACAACTCTAAATTGAGGGGTAATAGATATAGGACAGATGCCAGAGATAGTTTCTTTACTGGTAGTACTGGTGTGAATTGCAATGCCTGCAACAGTAGTAGACTCGCCAACTTTAAGGGCATTTAAATGGTTATTGGGTAGGTATATAGACGAGAATGGAATAGTGTAGGTTAGATGGGCTTCAGATTGGTTTCACAGGTTGGCGCAACATCGAGGCTGAAGGGCCTGTACTGTGCTGTAATGTTCTATGTTCTACGGTTCTGTTCTAAGACCACTCCAAACGAAGGGTGTCTGGACCATGTGCTTTGTGTTAGTCACGGGTCATAAAACCACAAGAGATTATATTCTTCTGGAGCTCAACAAAAAGTGCAGGAGAACATGCCAATGGGCAGCACCAAGTATACCCAAAAATGAGTTGTTAGTCCAGTGAAGCTCCACCACAGGACCACTTGTGTGCCAGACAATGGAAGCAGTTTACAGCAGATAGGGCTAAATGATTCCACGGCCATCCCATCAGATCAAATCTCTGCACGTCCTGCCACATCCAGTTGTAAATGATGGTGGACAGTTCAACAATTCACTAGAAGAGGTGGCTCCACAGATATCCCCATTCTCAACTGTGAGCTCATCAGTGCAAACTTCAGGGCATGAAGCATTCATGACAACCTTTGGCCATCAGTATCGAGTGGATAGTCTAAGATCCAGAGGTCCCCAGTGTGACAGAGTCCATTCTTCAGCCAAGATTTGATTCACTCCACGTGACAAAAAGAAATGGGTGAAGATCATAAGATGTAGGCCATTCAGCCCATCCAATCTGCTCCATCATTCATGGCTGATCTGATCATCTTCAAACCCACTTTCCTGCCTTTTCCCCATAACTCAATGAACATCCTAATGCTACTGGGGCCTGCACTTTAGGAAGGAGATTTTCTTTTAAAGAAAGGAGGTGAAGGTTTTAGTAAGAGAGAGGGAGACAGAGGTGAAGATTACAAGATCGATTCCATGGGTGGTGGATCTTCAGTGATGTTCAGAGATTGGAGATGCTGGGACTGTTTTCATCGGAGAGAAGTTTGAGAGGGAGATTCGATTGAGGTGTGTTCAAAACCACGAGGGATTCGGGGATTGAGTAGAGAGGGAGAAACTGTTCCCTGTTGGTGGAAGGATTGAGAATCAGAGGGGACAGAGATTGAAGGTAATCAGCCAAGAGGGCGACGTGGGGAGAAACACTTTCATGCGATGAGTGGTTAGGGTCTGGAATAAGCGTGGGTGTGTGGGGAGGCAGGTTCAATCAAGGCTTTCGAGGGAAGTAGATCGTTATTGGAAGAAAGGGAGAATTTCAGGGTTAACAGGGAAAAGGCAGGCAGGGTAGGTACAAGAGAAGTTGCTCCGGCAAAGGGCCAACATCAAAGTGAGAGGCCAAAAGGCCTCCTTTGGGGCTGTAATCATTTTAACTGGGTCAAATAGTGTCAACCTTGTAAAAAAACTCTAATTTTGCTCACTTAAATAAAGTCATCAACTTGAGGTGATAATTTTGTTTTAAAACACACTCTTTAACAAACAAACTGGTGGAGCAATTTCTAAATGTGTAAGCAAGTTGGCCAAATTTACTGCAGCGCTGACCACGTCAACCAGATGCTGAGATAAGAACCTCACTTATCAGTCTGCCACAACACACATCCATCAGCCACATCACATAGGGTGATGGAAACTACACCGAGATGGCACTTCGACATCTTCCTTCTGAACGTTTGCAGGTAAACCTTCTGATTAAAATATGGCAAATGTGTGTCAATCAATACCTAATGGGCAACACTATCACACCTCGATCACAGGGATTTGTGTTCAATGGCCACTCCAGGGCCTGAGCACAAAGTAATCCATTGCTGAGGGAGCGTGCACTGTCGGAGGGTCAGTGCTGAGGGAGGGGGCACTGTCAGAGGGTCAGTGCTGAGGGAGTGGGCACTGTCAGAGGGTCAGTGCTGAGGGAGTGGGCACTGTGGGAGGGTCAGTGCTGAGGGAGTGGGGGCTGTGGGAGGGTCAGTGCTGAGGGAGCGCCGCACTGTTGGAGGGTCAGTGCTGAGGGAGGGGGCACTGTCAGAGGGTCAGTGCTGAGGGAGCGTGCACTGTCAGAGGGTCAGTGCTGAGGGAGGGGGCACTGTTAGAGGGTCAGTGCTGAGGGAGCGGGCACTGTCAGAGGGTCAGTGCTGAGGGAGTGCCGCACTGTCGGAGGGTCAGTGCTGAGGGAGTGCCGCACTGTCGGAGGGTCAGTGCTGAGGGAGTGGGCACTGTCAGAGGGTCAGTGCTGAGGGAGTGGGCACTGTCGGAGGGTCAGTGCTGAGGGAGGGGGCACTGTCGGAGGGTCAGTGCTGAGGGAGTGCCGCACTGTCGGAGGGTCAGTGCTGAGGGAGTGCCGCACTGTCGGAGGGTCAGTGCTGAGGGAGTGGGCACTGTCAGAGGGTCAGTGCTGAGGGAGTGGGCACTGTCGGAGGGTCAGTGCTGAGGGAGTGCCGCACTGTCGGAGGGTCAGTGCTGAGGGAGTGGGCACTGTCAGAGGGTCAGTGCTGAGGGAGTGGGCACTGTCGGAGGGTCAGTGCTGAGGGAGTGCCGCACTGTCAGAGGGTCAGTGCTGAGGGAGTGGGCACTGTTAGAGGGTCAGTGCTGAGGGAGGGGGCACTGTCAGAGGGTCAGTGCTGAGGGAGTGGGCACTGTTAGAGGGTCAGTGCTGAGGGAGCGGGCACTGTCAGAGGGTCAGTGCTGAGGGAGTGCCGCACTGTCAGAGGGTCAGTGCTGAGGGAGTGCCGCACTGTCAGAGGGTCAGTGCTGAGGGAGGGGGCACTGTCGGAGGGTCAGTGCTGAGGGAGTGCCGCACTGTCAGAGGGTCAGTGCTGAGGGAGTGGGCACTGTTAGAGGGTCAGTGCTGAGGGAGGGGGCACTGTCAGAGGGTCAGTGCTGAGGGAGTGGGCACTGTCGGAGGGTCAGTGCTGAGGGAGTGGGCACTGTCAGAGGGTCAGTGCTGAGGGAGTGCCGCACTGTCAGAGGGTCAGTGCTGAGGGAGCGTGCACTGTCGGAGGGTCAGTGCTGAGGGAGTGCCGCACTGTCAGAGGGTCAGTGCTGAGGGAGTGGGCACTGTTAGAGGGTCAGTGCTGAGGGAGGGGGCACTGTCAGAGGGTCAGTGCTGAGGGAGTGGGCACTGTTAGAGGGTCAGTGCTGAGGGAGCGGGCACTGTCAGAGGGTCAGTGCTGAGGGAGTGCCGCACTGTCAGAGGGTCAGTGCTGAGGGAGTGCCGCACTGTCGGAGGGTCAGTGCTGAGGGAGTGCCGCACTGTCAGAGGGTCAGTGCTGAGGGAGGGGGCACTGACGGAGGGTCAGTGCTGAGGGAGTGCCGCACTGTCGGAGGGTCAGTGCTGAGGGAGTGCCGCACTGTCGGAGGGTCAGTGCTGAGGGAGTGGGCACTGTCAGAGGGTCAGTGCTGAGGGAGTGGGCACTGTCGGAGGGTCAGTGCTGAGGGAGTGCCGCACTGTCGGAGGGTCAGTGCTGAGGGAGTGGGCACTGTCAGAGGGTCAGTGCTGAGGGAGTGGGCACTGTCGGAGGGTCAGTGCTGAGGGAGTGCCGCACTGTCAGAGGGTCAGTGCTGAGGGAGGGGGCACTGTCGGAGGGTCAGTGCTGAGGGAGTGGGCACTGTCAGAGGGTCAGTGCTGAGGGAGTGCCGCACTGTCAGAGGGTCAGTGCTGAGGGAGCGTGCACTGTCGGAGGGTCAGTGCTGAGGGAGTGCCGCACTGTCAGAGGGTCAGTGCTGAGGGAGGGGGCACTGTCAGAGGGTCAGTGCTGCGGGAGTGCCGCACTGTCAGAGGGTCAGTGCTGAGGGAGGGGGCACTGTCGGAGGGTCAGTGCTGAGGGAGTGGGCACTGTCAGAGGGTCAGTGCTGAGGTAGGGGGCACTGTCAGAGGGTCAGTGCTGAGGGAGTGCCGCACTGTCAGAGGGTCAGTGCTGAGGGAGGGGGCACTGTCGGAGGGTCAGTGCTGAGGGAGTGCCGCACTGTCAGAGGGTCAGTGCTGAGGGAGGGGGCACTGTCAGAGGGTCAGTGCTGAGGGAGTGGGCACTGTCAGAGGGTCAGTGCTGAGGGAGTGTCGCACTGTCGGAGGGTCAGTGCTGAGTGAGCACCACATTGTCGGAGGGTCAGTGCTGAGTGAGCACCACATTGTCGGAGGGTCAATGCTGAGGGAGCGGGAACTGTCGGAGGATCAGCGCTGAGGGAGAGGGCACTGTCAGAGGGTCAGTGCTGAGGGAGTGCCGCACTGTCAGAGGGTCAGTGCTGAGGGAGCGTGCACTGTCGGAGGGTCAGTGCTGAGGGAGTGCCGCACTGTCAGAGGGTCAGTGCTGAGGGAGGGGGCACTGTCAGAGGGTCAGTGCTGAGGGAGTGCCGCACTGTCAGAGGGTCAGTGCTGAGGGAGGGGGCACTGTCAGAGGGTCAGTGCTGAGGGAGTGCCGCACTGTCAGAGGGTCAGTGCTGAGGGAGGGGGCACTGTCGGAGGGTCAGTGCTGAGGGAGTGCCGCACTGTCAGAGGGTCAGTGCTGAGGGAGTGGGCACTGTTAGAGGGTCAGTGCTGAGGGAGTGGGCACTGTCAGAGGGTCAGTGCTGAGGGAGTGCCGCACTGTCAGAGGGTCAGTGCTGAGGGAGGGGGCACTGTCGGAGGGTCAGTGCTGAGGGAGTGCCGCACTGTCAGAGGGTCAGTGCTGAGGGAGGGGGCACTGTCAGAGGGTCAGTGCTGAGGGAGTGGGCACTGTCAGAGGGTCAGTGCTGAGTGAGCACCACATTGTCGGAGGGTCAGTGCTGAGTGAGCACCACATTGTCGGAGGGTCAATGCTGAGGGAGCGGGAACTGTCGGAGGATCAGCGCTGAGGGAGAGGGCACTGTCAGAGGGTCAGTGCTGAGGGAGTGTCGCACTGTCGGAGGGTCAGTGCTGAGTGAGCACCACATTGTCGGAGGGTCAGTGCTGAGTGAGCACCACATTGTCGGAGGGTCAATGCTGAGGGAGCGGGAACTGTCGGAGGATCAGCGCTGAGGGAGAGGGCACTGTCAGAGGGTCAGTGCTGAGGGAGTGTCGCACTGTCGGAGGGTCAGTGCTGAGGAGCACCACATTGTCGGAGGGTCAGTGCTGAGGAGCACCACATTGTCGGAGGGTCAGTGCTGAGTGAGCGGGCACTGTCAGAGGGTCAGTGCTGAAGGAGTGTCACACTGTCGGAGGGTCAGTGTTGAGTGAGCACTGTTGGAGGGTCAGTGCTGGGTGAGCGAGCACTGTCAGAGGGTCAGTGCTGAAGGAGTGTCACACTGTCGGAGGGTTAGTGCTGAGTAAGCACCACATTGTCGGAGGGTCAGTGCTGAGTGAGTGGGCACTGTTGGAGAGACAGTGCTGAGTGAGTGGGCACTGTTGGAGAGACAGTGCTGAGGGAGCAGGCAATTTTAGAGGGTCAGTGCTGAGGGAGCACCACATTGTCGGAGGGTCAGTGCTGAGGGAGCAGGCACTGTCAGAGCATCACATTGTCGGAGGGTCAGTGTTGAGTGAGCGCTATCAGAAGGTCAGTGCTGAGGGAGCACCACATTGTCAGAGGGTCAGTGCTGAGGGAGTGCTGCACTGTCAGAGGATCAGTGCTGAGAGACGGCCGCGCTGTCGAAGGGTCAGTGCTGAGGGATTGCCACACTGTCAGAGGGTCAATGCTGAGGAAGCGCCGCACTGTCAGAGGGTCAATGCTGAGTGAGCGCTGTCAGAAGACCAGTGCTGAGGGAGCAGGCACTGTTGGAGGGTCAGTGCTGAGGGAGCACCACATTGTCGGAGGGTCAGTGCTAGTAAGCGCTGTCAGAGGGTCAGTGCTGAGGGAACACTGTATTGTCGGAGGGTCAGTGCTGAGGGAGCACCGCACTGTTGGAGAATCAGTGATGAGGGAGTGCTGCACTGTCAGACGGTCAGTGCTGAGGGAGCGGGCACTGTTGGAGAGTTAGTAATGAAGGAGTGCTGCACTGTCAGAGTCAGCGCTCAGGGAGTATGTGCTGCCAGAGGGTCAGCACTAAGAGAGCGGGCACCGATAGAGGGTCCTTCCTTTACAATCCCAGCTCAGAGATAGTACAATGTTAGACACTTTACAGCGTTCTCATCAAACACTCCCAGGACAAGGACATGGCAGGGTGAGATACAGACCAAAGCTCCCTCTACACTGTTCCCATCAAACCTTGCCAGAACAGGGATAGCTCAGGGTTAGATACAGAGAAAAGCTTCCTTTACACTGTTCCCCATCAAACCCTCCCAGGATATGGACAGCATGGGCTTACATACAGAGTAAAGGGTCCTCTACACTGACCCCATAAACACTCACAGGACAGGGACAGTATGGATTAGTTACTGAGTAAAGCTTTCTCCACAGTGTTCCCATAACCACTCCCAGGACAGCGAGAGTACAAGGTTAGATACAGAGTAAAGCTCCCTCAGCACTGTTTCCCATCTAACACTCTGAGGACATGAACAGAATGGGGTTAGATAGAGCGTAAAATCTCTCTACACAGTCACCCATCAAACACTCCCAGGGATAGGAACAGCAGGGGGTTAGACACAGAGTAAAGCTTCCTCTAAATTGGTCACGTTGCTAATACACACAGGGTAACTTTGTTGTTCAACCATCTCTGTGCATTGCCTGACTGAAAGGCGCTCTGTTTGATAGTAAAGGAAACCCAAACCATTCCTGAGCATCATCGCTCTGTGAAGGAAGAGGTCTAGAATTTATCTGCACTATATCGAGAAGAACAATTTGGCATGAGTCACTCAGAGGGAGCAGGCCCTAGATTACTGACCACACAGTTCCTTGTTTGTCTAGTGAGTGACATTTACTCATACTCTTGCCTCTCAACCCTCCCCTCACCCTCATCTTCTCCTCACCAGATAAAAATATTTACATGGCAAACCCTTTATCTCCAAACACTGATTTCCTCTTGGCCTGTGGCCTTAAACGATCATTTAAATAAAGAATTTTAATTTCTTGTCACTTGCATTTTCATTGACCAGTCGCGCGGGTGTGATATTTTCCTTCCAATGTCAAAAGCTGCTATTGGTTTTGAAGAAAGGTTGCTGGACTTGAAACGTTAGCTTCTGTTTCTCTCTCCACAGATGCTGCCAGACCTGCCAAGTTTCTCCGGCACATTTCTGTTTCAGATTTCCAGCACCTGCAAGGTTTTGCTGATATTTAATGTCCCTCTTGCTAGTCTCTGCGCCATTTCTGTTATGCGGCTGCCTAGTTTCCTTTTTGAGCAGTTTGTGGGAATATAAACCGTTAAAATACAGGGACAGGAGTAGGCTGGTTGGCCCTTCTAGCCTACTTCACTATTCAATAGGACTATAGCTGATCTGATATTCCCCACATCTTTTGCCCATAACCCTTGATTCCCTGACTGATCAAGAATCCACCTATCTCAGCTGTAAACATACATAAAGACCCTGCCCCCACAGCTCTCTCTGTGGCAAGGAGTTCCAAAGACTCCCATCCCTCTGAGAGAAGACATTTCTCCTCATCAAAATTGATGTTCCTTTACTCTGAGACTTTATGCCATCAGGTCCCCCACTCTTCGATGAGGAGAAACGTCCTCTCTGTATTTAACCTGTCACTTACCCTTGATGATAAACCTACTTGTTTTGATGCAAACACCTCTCAGTCTTCTAAACTCCAGGGAGTAGAGTCGCAACCTATTTAACCTTTGCTCATAAGACAATCCCTCCACACCAGGGATCATCCAAGTGAACCTTCTCTGAACTTCCTCCAATGTGGCAGTGGCTGGCACAGAGATGAGAAGCTGAATGGTCTCCTTCTGGACTAGAACAATGCTGTGAAATGAACTTTCCCTCTCTCCTCTCTGTGGAAACAGTGAAGACACCAATCCTTCCTTGTACTTATCCCTTCTGATGTTTGTCCTGAGAACTAAGGCATGATTCGTTAGCTTGCAGACAGCTCTAAAATAGGCGGTATTGTGGACAGTAAGGAAGAAGGAGAAAGTGAGGGCTGCAGATGCTGGAGATCAGAGCTGAAAAATGTGTTGCTGGAAAAGCGCAGCAGGTCAGGCAGCATCCAAGGAGCAGGAGAATCGACGTTTCGGGCATAAGCCCTTCTTCAGGAGGAAGAAGGACCTTGATCAGCTGGGCAAGTTAGTTGAGAAATGGCAAATGGAGTTTAATACAGATGTGTGAGGTCTTGGAAAGTCAAATCAAGGTAGGAGTTTCATGGTGAAAGGTGCCTTAAGGAGTGTAGTGGAACAGAGGAACCTTGGAGTTCAGGTGCACAGTTCTTTGAAAGTGGAGTCACAGGTGGACAAAGCAGCGAAGAAAACTTTCAGCCTTCCTCAGTCAGGGCATTGAGTATAGACATTTGGAAGTTATGCTGCAGTTGTACAGGACATCGGTGAGGCTGCATTTAGAGTACTGTGTTCAGTTTTGGTCACCTTTCTATAGGAAGGATGTTGATAAACTGGAATGAGTGCAGAAGAAATTTACAAGGATGTTGTCTGGACTCAAGCCTCTGAGTTATAGGCAGACATTGAACAAACTGGGAGTTTTTTTTGAGTGTACGAGACTGAGGGGGGGATCTTATAGAAGTGTATAAGATAATGAGAGCTGTGGATAGGGTGAATACACGCCATCTTGTTCCCAGGGTTGGGGAAATCGAGGACTAGAGGACATCAGTTTAAGGTTAGAAAGGAAAGAATAAAAGGGAACCTGAGGGGCAACTTTTTTTTTTACACAGAGGATGGTACGCATGTGCACTGAGCTACCAGCAGAAGTGGCTGAGGTGGGTACATTAACAACATTTAAAAGGCATTTGGAGAAAATATGGATTGGAAAGGATTAGAAGGATATGGGCCCAGTACAGGGAAATGGGGTTAGCGTGGATGGATATTTTGGTCAAAGTTTTGGGCAAAGGACCTGTCTCTGTGCTGCAGGACTCTTTAATTAAGGGGCAGCATGGTGGCCCAGTGTTTAGCACTGCGGCTTCACAGCACTAGGGACCTGGGCTCGATTCCACCCTCATGCAACTATCTGTGTGCAGTTTGCAGATTCTCCCTGTGTCTGCATGGGTTTCCTCCGAGTGCCCCAGTTTGCTCCCACAGTCCAAAGATGTGCAGGCTCAGTGGATTGGCCATAGTAATTTGCCCATAGTGTCCAGGGATGTACAGACCAAGTGGATTAGCCATGGGAAATGTGGGTTTACAGGGATGGGGCAGGAGGGTGGGTCTGGGTGGAATGCTCTTAGAGGGTGGGTATGGACCTGATAGGTCAAATGGCCTGTTAACATACTGTAGGGACCCTATGAACGAGACTGGGTAAACACTGACTGTTTCTAATGACCAGAAAGTTCAGAAACAGGGATCATAATCTAAAGGACATGGGGTAAGACTGAGAGGAGAAGAAATTATCTTCACCCAGAGAGTGGGAGCCCATGCGATCCTCTTCCACAGAAAGCAGTCAAGGCCACAACATTAAGTGTTTTCGAGAAACAGTTAGATATAGTTCTTAGGGGCTGAAGGAGTCAAAGGGTATGGGGGAGAAAGCAGGGAGCAAGGGACTGATTTGAGTGATCAGCCATGATCCTATTAAATGGTGGAGCAGACTCAAGGGGCTGAATGGCCTATGTCCTGCAAGTGTGGAAATTCGGCCTGAGTTGCACTGCCTGGGCACATGTGAGCAGTGACTCAACAGGAACTGATGTCACTAGGCGGCCATTTTGGGTGAGCAGGCAGCCGTTTTGATGGCCACCTCGTGTCCGGGCCAATTATTTCGCTCTCGATCCCCCTTGAATAAATAACCTACTGTGTTTGGTTTATGTCTCTGGAACGGCTTTGCAACCTAAGCCTTGGCGAAAGCCTTTGCCCGTTGCCTTCCATCTTGGGCATGATGCGCACAGCTTGGATAGAGGCGAAGCAGCCATCACAAATGACGTCTGGAGCGGGGGGGTGGTTCGCAAACGCGGGGCGACTCGTTCCCCTCTCCGGTCACTTCCCACATCAAATCTCAGTCTGCTGGCTCTCCTGAGGAGTTTGATCACACACACCTCCCCCCACCCACAACCACCACTGCCACTACCAAAATCCTCCGCTTTCATTCTTTCATCCACTTCCCACACACTTGGAGCCTTTTCACACTGGTTGCAGGAAACCAGCAGGCCTGATCTCTTTGATCAATCCTGGAAAAATAATCGGGTTGCGATAAATGTGAGAAAAAATCACTGGTGAAGATACGGAGGGGGTACAAACTCTCTGTGATCTCTTGTGGAAATTTTCTTCCCTTCAAATTCTCAAATTTCTTGCTCTGAGAGCCAGAGATTTTTATCTGGAAGTATCTGCGAAGCTTTGCCAGATTTGGACATCAATAGAAAGCTTGTCTCCAGTGATTAATTACAATCGCAACCAGTCTTCCCCACATAATCTCACAGAAGCATCACACAACATCTTTTCCATGTCCTTTTGTACCAAGCGGACGGGAATGTCACTAGCCTTGCAATCCAAAGGCCCAGTGACTGTAGCTCAGGTCCACTTAAATAATATATCAAACGTATCAAAGTGACAGCAATCTCACTGCACAGTCAGAGGGTCAGTGCTGAGGGAGTGGGCACTGTCAGAGGGTCAGTGCTGAGGGAGTGGGCACTGTCAGAGGGTCAGTGCTGAGGGAGTGGGCACTGTCAGAGGGTCAGTGCTGAGGGAGTGGGCACTGTCAGAGGGTCAGTGCTGAGGGAGTGGGCACTGTCAGAGGGTCAGTGCTGAGGGAGTGGGCACTGTCAGAGGGTCAGTGGTGAGGGAACAGGCACAGTCAGAGGGTCAGTGCTGAGGGAACAGGCACAGTCAGAGGGTCAGTGCTGAGGGAACAGGCACTGTCAGAGGGTCAGTGCTGAGGGAACAGGTACAGTCAGAGGGTCAGTGCTGAGGGAACAGGCACAGTCAGAGGGTCAGTGGTGAGGGAACAGGCACAGTCAGAAGGTCAGTGGTGAGGGAACAGGTACAGTCAGAGGGTCAGTGCTGAGGGAACAGGCACAGTCAGAGGGTCAGTGCTGAGGGAACAGGCACAGTCAGAGGGTCAGTGGTGAGGGAACAGGTACAGTCAGAGGGTCAGTGCTGAGGGAGTGCTGCACTGTCAGAGGGTCAGTGCTGAGGGAACAGGCACAGTCAGAGGGTCAGTGCTGAGGGAACAGGCACAGTCAGAGGGTCAGTGGTGAGGGAACAGGTACAGTCAGAGGGTCAGTGCTGAGGGAGTGCTGCACTGTCAGAGGGTCAGTGGTGAGGGAACAGGCACAGTCAGAGGGTCAGTGCTGAGGGAGTGGGTACTGTCAGAGGGTCAGTGCTGAGGGAGTGCTGCACTGTCAGAGGGTCAGTGGTGAGGGAACAGGCACAGTCAGAGGGTCAGTGGTGAGGGAACAGGTACTGTCAGAGGGTCAGTGGTGAGGGAACAGGTACTGTCAGAGGGTCAGTGGTGAGGGAACAGGCACAGTCAGAGGGTCAGTGCTGAGGGAGTGGGTACTGTCAGAGGGTCAGTGGTGAGGGAACAGGTACTGTCAGAGGGTCAGTGGTGAGGGAACAGGTACAGTCAGAGGGTCAGTGGTGAGGGAACAGGTACAGTCAGAGGGTCAGTGGTGAGGGAACAGGCACAGTCAGAGGGTCAGTGGTGAGGGAACAGGCACAGTCAGAGGGTCAGTGGTGAGGGAACAGGCACTGTCAGAGGGTCAGTGCTGAGGGAGTGGGCACTGTCAGAGGGTCAGTGCTGAGGGAACAGGCACTGTCAGAGGGTCAGTGCTGAGGGAGTGGGTACTGTCAGAGGGTCAGTGCTGAGGGAGTGGGCACTGTCAGAGGGTCAGTGCTGAGGGAACAGGCACTGTCAGAGGGTCAGTGCTGAGGGAGTGGGTACTGTCAGAGGGTCAGTGCTGAGGGAGTGGGCACTGTCAGAGGGTCAGTGCTGAGGGAACAGGCACTGTCAGAGGGTCAGTGCTGAGGGAGTGGGTACTGTCAGAGGGTCAGTGGTGAGGGAGTGGGCACTGTCAGAGGGTCAGTGCTGAGGGAACAGGCACTGTCAGAGGGTCAGTGCTGAGGGAGTGGGTACTGTCAGAGGGTCAGTGCTGAGGGAGTGGGCACTGTCAGAGGGTCAGTGCTGAGGGAACAGGCACTGTCAGAGGGTCAGTGCTGAGGGAGTGGGTACTGTCAGAGGGTCAGTGGTGAGGGAACAGGTACTGTCAGAGGGTCAGTGTTGAGATTCAGTGCTGAGGCAGTGCCATTTTTCATGTTGAGATGATAGGCTCCATAAACCTCCTCAGGAGGATATACAGGATCCCCTGAGCACTCAGAAAAAGAGAAAGGGGAGGCTTAGATGGGGTTTTCCAATCTGGGTCATTTATTACACAGCCACTTGTGAGAGCTTGCTTCGTGCAAATTGCCTGCTGTTCTCTTTTTTCAATGGGATATGGGGTGTGACTGGGTAATCCAGCATTTGTTGCCTACCTGTTGAATGGAGTGGCTTGTTAGATCAATTCAGAGGGTTGACCACATTGCACTGTGGGACCTGGAATCATTAGTAAGCCCAAACCAGATGACGGGGGCCAGATTCCCTTCCCTTCTGGGGCATTATTGAACCTGGTTAGTACTTTCAACGACAGATGATGGTTGTCGTGGTCACTACCACCAAGACTGGCAATATGTCTAGGTTTGATTAAATGAATTTAAATTCCTCACCATGTACTTTGTGGACGAAGGGGGTGAAGGTGTTTGAGAAGGTGCTAAGGCAGTGAACACTATCTGGACAAACATGTGTGTGAATTAGATACAGTGATGGGACAGTTTAGGACCAGAGGGCATCAGCTCAGAATAAAGGGACTGGTGTTCAGGTTAAACCAATTCAAGACTGAAATGAGGAAGAATTTCTTTCCACAGAGGGTTGTGATTGTTTGGAATTCCTTGCCACAGACAGCGAGTCCTTGTGTGTATTTAAGGCTGAGAGAGATGGATTCTTGCTCAGTCAGGGAATCAAGGGTTGACGGTAAGGGCAGGAAGGTGGACATGAGGAGTGTTGGATCAGGTATGATTTTACTGTGCAGGCTCAAGGGTCCAAATGGCCATCTACTGCTCCTATCTCTTAAGGTCTTAATCCATTAAGTAATGCTTGCAAAGGCCACAAGGTGACAGTGGTGCATCAATGTTCAACCACTTTGCAAATTCAAACTGACAAGCAAGGCGGGATTCAGGGCACTTGGAATTGAACCAGCAGTCAATCTGGCTCTTCCACTTTCTGGGGACTGGTTCACCCTGAGGTGGGGGGAGGTTTGCATCCCACTCCAGCTAAGAAGAACCTTCTCCATGCTAGTAGATGTCTCCCAGTCCTCCTCACCCAGATCCTGAGCTGGTTAATGCTCAGATCTTGTTCACACTGCACTGTCTCTGGGGTCTGAGAGAGAGAGAGAGAGGGAGAGAGAGAGATCTCAGGGAAACCAGAGAGGGGACTGGGAGACACCAGTCAGTGTACAGGTATCTCCCTGATAGAGAGAGAGAGAGATTGGGAAGGGTGGGGGGGACCGGGAAGACAGTGTGTCAGCAGAAAGGGACAAGGGTCTGAGAGACACCAGTCAGTGGACAGATAGCTCTCAGAGAGAGCTAGAGAGAGACAGGCAGGCAGGGAGAGAGAGTGTGTGTGGCAGGCAGACAGAGAGAGAGAGAGAGTTTGTGGCAGGCAGGCAGAGAGAGAGAGAGAAAAGGTGGTACTGAGAGACTGTGTGTGTGTGAGAGAGAGAGAGTGAGAGAGAGAAGGGGGTACTGAGAGACACCAATCATTGTACAGATATCTCCCTGAGAGAGAGGGGGGGGGGGGGGGGTCTGAGACACACCAGTGTACAGATATCTCCCTGAGAGAGACAGGACTAGAGAAACACCAGTCAGTTTACAGTTATCTCCCTGACAGAGGGCGAGAGACGGAAGAGGGTACTGAGAGACACCAGTGAATGTACAGATATCTCCCTGCGAGGGACAGAACACCGACAGAGGGAGGGGAGAAACAACCAATGTAACAATCTCTAGTCACTCAATTAGTGAATGCAGTTAGGGAGGCTTCAACATGGCTGACATTGAGAGCTGTGAAGCCTTCCACAGTTGAATAGGCCATAGCCAGGTTTTGGGGCAGCTTTGTTGAAATCAGCTAGGTCTCATCAGTAGCAGAGGTGCCCAGTGTTCTCGGAGCTCCCAGGTGACCCTGTAGCTGAATGCCTGGTGCAAGCAGGGCTGCCTGGTAAACAAGGCCCTCATTATTGTGAATGTTCTGATAAGCTGGGTCTTGTGTTTACCCAGCCTGGCTGTTATCAGCCTCAGCAAACAGCAGGAAGTTGTAAACTGCGTTATGACACCTACCTGCTGCCTGGGCCTTAGCCATCAAGCCTCCGGTCAGCTTTCTGCTGATCAGCTGCAGGGGCTGCGCAGTAGGCTAGGGGAGAGACCAGTGAGAGTCAGTGGGAATATACTGGTCTGTTCAGTTATCACTGGGTTACAGACTGGGAGAACAACAACTCGAAACTTCCTGGTCGCTCTTCCACCACTGACTAGGCCAGGGACTAATCAAAGAATAGCAAACTCAATCCATAAGAACTAAAATAAATTACGAATAAATTGCAGAGGATTTGGATCCATGCGCATGGGCTGATAGGAGATTAAATCTCCCTCCACAGTTTCGTCATCAAACACTCCCAGAACAGGGGCAGTACAAGGTTAGATACAGAGTAAAGCTTCCTCTACACCATCCTTATCGAACACTCCCAGGACAGGGACAGCACGGGGTTAGGTACAGAGTAAAGCTCTCTCTACACTGTCCTCCATCAAATATTCCCAGGACAGGAACAGCACAGGGTTAGATACAGAGTAAAGCTCCCTCTACACTGTCACCCATCACACACTCCCGGGGACAGGGACAGCACAGGGTTAGATACAGAGTAAAGCTCCCTCCACACTGTCACCCATCACACACTCCCGGGGACAGGGACAGCACAGGGTTAGATACAGAGTAAAGCCTCCTTCACACTGTCACCCATCACACACTGCCAGGACAGGGACAGCATGGGTTAAATACAGAGTAAAGCTCCATCCTCACTGTCACAATCAAACACTCCCATGACAAGGATAGAACATGATTAGGTAGAGAGCAGAGTTCTGTCTACATTTTCCCTTGATACTGTCCCCATCAAACACCCTAGGAGATGGATAGCACAGTGTTTGATACAGGTTGAAGCTACCTCTACACTGTCCCCCATCAACCATATTTAAGACAGATACAATATGGGATTACATACAGAGTACACCTCACCCTACATTTTTAATCTAGAAACTGAAAGTAAAGCTCCCTTGACACTATTCTGATTTTAAAACCCCACTGGATAGAGACAGCATGGAGTTGGATAAAGTGCAAAGCTCCCTTGATGTTGTCTGAAACACTTGATGGACAGATACTTCATGGGAGTTTGAAATGTTTATATCGTATTTAACCTGTGGAGTAGCAATGGAGATCCATTTTAAGGATGTAGCAGATTTCAAAACTGCTTCTAGAAGGAAGGAGTCTTGGCAAGTCGCTTCCGTGCATCTTGTAGACAGTACACACTGCTGCCGCTGTGTGTTGGTGGTGGAGGGAGTGAATATTTAAGGTGGGGGTCAGTGTGTCGATTGAATGGGAGGTGGCTGGTTTGTCCTGAATGGTGTCAAGCTTCTTGAATGTTGCTGGAGTCGCACCCATCCAGGCAAGTGAGGAGAATTCCCTTACACTACTGACTTGTGCCTTGTCGATGATGGGACAGGCTGTGGGGGAGATCCAGGAGGGGAGTTATTTGTTGCAGGATTCCCAGCCTCTGATGTGCTCTTGTAACCACGGTATTGATCTGTCTAGATCCAGTTCAGTATCGAGTCAATGGTAACCCCGTGGATGTTGATATTGAGGCATTGAATGTCAAAGGGGCAATGATTAGATTCTCTCTTGTTGGAGAAGGTCATTGCCTGGTCCCTGTGTAGTGTGATTGTAACTTGCCACTTGTCAGCCCTGGATATTGTCCAGAACTTGCTGCATTTGGACACAGACTGCATTTGCACATGGACTGCGCTAGGATCTAAGGAGATGCTAATGGTGCTGAACATTGTGCAATCATCAGTGAACATTTCCATTTCTGACCATATGAAGGAGGGAAGGTCATTGATGAAGCACATTTGGCCTGGGACACCATCTTGAGGAGTTGGGCTCTGGTGACAAAGTGGTAGTATCTCTACCTCTGAGCCAAGAGACCTGTGTTCAAGTCCAAACTACTCCTGAGGTGGGTAATAGCATCTCTGAACAAGTTGCTCAGGAAAATATCTACAGGTCGTTCCGCTATAATGCCTGTTTTGTTCATGCTAATTCTCTATAACATGATTGATGAATTGGGGACACTGTTTCTAAAGCGTGAACTTTTAAAGCATGTGTTGGTTATAAGGCGATTCTGATCCCATTAGTTATTATTACACGATTTTCTTATAACATGGGATTACACAAGAACGGAACTGTTATACCAGAACCAACTGTACACTGCGGTGTTCCTGCTGGGATAAGCAACAACTACAACATATTCTTATCCCTCTCACTGCTGCTCTGTCTCCCTCACTCACTATCTCTTTATATCTCTCCCATCTTTTCAGTACCTCTCTATCCCACTCTTTTTCTCCCTTACTCCATCTATTTATCTTTTTCTCTACCTCTCCCTCCCTGTCAATTTCACTTCCTCGTAATCTTTGCCACACTGTACTGCCTCTGTCTGCAGCTTCCTCTCTAACTGTTCCTCTTTATCTCCCCACTGTGTGTCTCTCTCTGTCCCTGCTATCTCTTTCACCTGTCTCTCTCTCTCCCCCTCCCTCGCTATCTCTCACTCACTCTGTTCGTTCTCCACTCCACCTATCTATCACCCTCATAGAACATAGAATATTACAGTGCAGTCCAGGCCCTTCGGCCCTCAATATTGCACCAACCTGTGAAATCAATCTAAAGCTCATCTAACCTACACTATTCCATTGTCATCCATGTATTTATCCAATGGCCATTTAAATACCCTTAATGTTAGTGAGTCCACTATTGTTCCATGCTCTTACTACTCTGAGTAAAGAACCTACCTCTGACATCTGTCCTTTATCTTCAATTTAAAGCTATATCCCCTCGTGCTAGCCATTACCATCCGAGGAAAAAGGCTCTCACTGTCCACCCTGTCTAATCCTCTGATCATCTTGTATGCCTCTATTAAGTTAGCTCTCAACCCTCTTCTCTCAAACAAAAACAGCCTCAAGTCTATCGGCCTTTCCTCATAAGTCCTTCCCTCCATACCAGGCAACATCCTGGTAAATATCCTCGCAAATTTACTAACCTCTCCTTCTATACCTCGCTTGACCACTTCCTCCATGTCTGACAGGTACGTACTTATCAAGGACACGTAGTAGTTGTTGCTTGAACAAGCTCTGCATTTCTATTGTGCCTATTCACTGCAGCTTCCTTCCCCATCCTAGATTTTGCCTAATCGCATCATAATTGCCTTTCCCCCAGCAATAACTCTTGCCCTGTGGTATATACCTATCCCTTTCCATCGCTAAAGTAAACATAACTGAATTGTAGTCACTATCACCAAAGTGCTCACCTACCTCCAAATATAACACCTGGCCTGGTTCATTACCCAGTACCAAGTCCAATCTAGCCTCACCTCTTGTTGGCCTGTCTACATACTGTGTCAGGAAACCCTCCTGCACACACTGGACAAAAACTGACCTATCTGACGTACTTGAACTATCGTATTCCCAGTCAATATTTGGAAGGTTAAAGCCCCCATAACAACTACCCTGTTACTTTCTCTCCTATCCAGAATCATCTTTGCAATCCTTTCCTCTATATCCCTGGAACTATTCGGAGGCCTATAGAAAATTTCAAACAGAGTGACCTCCTTTGCTGTTTCTAACCTCAGCCCATACTACCTCAGTAGACAAGTCCTCAAACGTCTTTTCTTCCACTGTAATACTGCCCTTGACTAACAATTCCCCTCTTTTACCACCTTCCCTGATCTTACTGAAACTTCAAAACCCCAGAACCTGCAACAACCATTCTTGTCCCTTCTCTATCCATGTCTCCGAAATGGCCACAACATCGAAGTCCCAGGTACCAACCCATCCTGCAAGTTCACCCACCTTATTCTGGATGCTCCTGGTGTTGAAGCAAATACACTTTAAATCACCTTCCTGCCAGCCAGTACACTCCTGCAAACTTGAAAACTTATTCATGACCTCACTAAACTCAACCTCCTGTACACTGGAGCTACAATTCAGGTTCCTATCCCCCCCCCTGCGGAATTAGTTTAAACCCTCCCGAAAAGCATTAGCAAATTTCCCCCAGGATATTGATATCCCTCTGGTTCAGGTATAGACCATCTTGTTTGTAGGGACCCCACCTATCCCAATTATCCAGGTTTCTCAATCCCTCCCTCCTTTAGCATCCCTGTAGCCATATGTTCAAATGCTCTCTCTCCCTATTCCTTGCCTCGCTAGCACATGGCACAGATAACAAACCAGAGATAACTCTGTTTGGTCTAGCTCTAAGCTTCCACCCTGACTCCCTGAATTCCTGCCTTACACCTCCATCCCTTTTCCCACCTATGTCATTGGTGCCTATGTGGGCCATGACTTGGGGCTCCTACCTCCCCCCCCTTAAGGATCTCGAAAAAATGATCTGAGACATCACAGACCCTGGCACCTGGGAGGAAACACACCAACCGTGATTCTTTCGATCCCACAGAATCTCCTATCTGTCTCCCTAACTACGGAATCCCCAATAGACTAATACTCTACTCCTCTTGCCCCTTTCTCTTCTGAGCAACAGGGACAGAATCTGTACCAGAGACCTGTACCCCACGGCTTCGTTCCCTACAGCCGTATCCAGAATAGTATATTTGTTACAGGATATACAGGGAATTTCACTCACCCTATTTCCTCTCTCTTCTTATACCTAACTCTATCCCTGCCACTTTCCCTCACGCTCTCTCTAGGCCTACTTCATCTCTCAATTACCTCTTCGTTCCCTTATTTGTGTCTCTCCCTTCTTTTCTCTTCTTCTCTTTCCTTACCTCTATCCCCATCTCCTTCTCTTTCTAATATCCCATTTCTATCTCCCTTTCTTGCTATATCCCTCCCTCTCACCTTGCCTCTCTCTCTATCTCACTGTTCTCCCCCATCATCTCTGTCCCCATCTCTATTATCCTGTCTCTCTCTCTCTCTCTCTCTTTCTGTCCCATTAACTCTCTCTACTTCTCTTACTCTATTCACAACTCTATCCCTCTCTTCACCTCCCCAGTTCTACCATTCTAACATCTTGCCCCACTCACCTTTTATCCTACTTTTTCTAGCCTCCATCTCTCTATTCACTCCCTATCTAAATGTCTCTGATTATACCCTTTCACGATCCTCTCCTCTCTCTATTCTCTCCTCCCTCCATCTTCTAGACTCTCCACCTGCCTGTCTCTCTCTCTCTCTGTTCACTTGCATGTTCCTCTGTCTCGCTCCCTCTATATTCACCTCCCTGGTATCTCTGGGTCTCTCTCCCCCTCTATCCACCTGCCCGTCCATCTGTCTCTCCCTACCCACCTGTCTCTCTCTCTTTCTCTCTCTCTCTCTCCCCCTCCCTCCCTCTGTCTACCTCCCTAGGACACCGCCTCCCTTTCCGACACGTGTTGCCAATGCAGTGGGAGAGACTGCATTCACCTGGGCGGTGCTTGACTTCGTGAGAAAAGAATGTATCTGTGTGTTGGGTAAGGGAGGTTGGTGTGGTGGTGGGTGGGTGGGGGGGGCGGGGGGATTGGGGTCGGGGTGGGGGGGGGAGAGAGAGAAAGAGAGAGAGAGAGAAACTACTGAATGTCTCAGAAGTACCGAGCAATGGGAAGGCTGCAATTAATCAGACTCCAGCTACAGAACGGAGATTTCAAAGCACCTCCCTCTCTACCTGAGGAACTAATCTGTTAATCTGATTATTGGTTAACTCTGAGGTGAGGCTTTCTTTCTAACTGTGACAAATGTTTTGTTTTTGCTCTCTCTGGTCAACGTGGAGGCAAGTAAAAGCTCCAAAAGTATTTGCACAATGAAAGCTTGACTCGTTTTTCTCTCTCTCTCTCTCTCTGTGTGTCGAGGTAAAGCAATTCTGAAGAAATCTGCGAAAGAGAAATTTGTATCAGAACTTCCTCCTCCAGTTTGCTGTCAGTGATCTTGAACTGGTCGGTGTTTCGTTCAGCAAAACCTTGAAGGAAAAGATATTTCTTTCTTTCTCCTCTGACTTTTTGGAGGACTCCTTTTTTTCCCTTGGGGGTAAAAAAAACCAGATTCCTCCCATAGAAATCAGGAAGAGAAACTGGTTTCTGTGCAGTGTGTGCGTTCTCTACCCCAAGTTCAGACATGCACCTGCAGAAGACAGTGGAAATCAAAAATGCCAATGCTACCTGCCTCGACTGCCTAAGCTTGGATTGGAAAATCTTCTAACTAGTGCCAGGTAATCTTCGTGACCTGCCAAGACTCCTTGACAGCGCCCAGGAGGCTGAGAGAGTTTCTTCATCGGCTCTGGAATTGTTTGAACCCTGCAACTCTCCTGGTTGGAAAAAAAGAGGGGAGAATCTATGCTTGCATGAAGGCTCAGTCAGTCTGTGATCTGGTTCACGTCTACACACACAGCTCCCTGAAAACATCCATGCAGGGATTGACAGCATGGAGTTGAGGCTGAATCCAGGAATGTACAACACTCTCCTCTGCATTGGGATGGTCTATTTAGGAGCTGGGTAAGTCTCTCTCGCAGTCTTTTGTCAGTCATTTATCTGGGCAGCTCTGAGGACCATGTCCTTAATGTTAAAACAACCTCAAGAGAAATTAAAACACAGAGCCCCCTTTAACCTGACCCCATCAAACACTCCCAAGTCAGGGACAGAACAGGGTTAGATACAGAGTAAAGCTCCCTCTATACAATCCCCCATCAAACACTCCCAGGACATGCACAGCACACGTTAGACACACAGTAAAGCTCCCTCTACACTGTCCCCCAACAAACTGTCCCAAGACAAGGACAGCATGGGGTTAGATAGAGCGTGAAGCTCCCTCTACACTGTCCCCCATCAAACCCATGTGGTTAGATACAAAGTAACGCTCCTGCAGGATTTTGAAAAGGTGGTGTTGAAGGGCTAAGGAAATATGTGTGTCAGTGAGCAGAAAAGGGTGAACGGTTTTCAGTGAGAGTTAGGACACCAGTGAACAGAAGTAGTAGGGTTTGGGATGAGAAGAAGATTCCAGATGCTGGAATGTGCAAAATCAGCCCAGAGTGATTTGGAAAAGTTGCATTTGGAGGAAACAAAGGCACAGACGAGGGGTTGAACTGAGAGAAAGGCAGAGACAGGTGGTATTAGAAAAGTGGAAATGTGTGATCTTATTGACGGTGGGGGTGTGAGTTCAGAAACTGGGAGTCAGTGCCAGAGCAAGCTGGTGACAGCAACTTCACTCCCTTATTGGACAGTGCAAGGGGACAATTGCTCATGAACACAGGTTGGAGTAGGGCTGGAACTAATGGCTTCAGCCTTCCATATATTTCACTGGAGGAATTTTCCTCAGTACGGGACATGAGAGAAGCAGGGTGACGAGCTAGACATTGTAGAGAGGTAGAGGTAGCTTTACTCTCTGTCTAACCCCATGCTGTCCATGTCCTGTAAGGGTTTGATAGAGACAGTGTAGAGGTAGCTTTACTCTCTATCTAACCCCAAGCTGTCCATGTCCTGTAAGGGTTTGATAGAGACAGTGTAGAGGTAGCTTTACTCTCTGTCTAACCCCAAGCTGTCCATGTCCTGTAAGGGTTTGATAGAGACAGTGTAGAGGTAGCTTTACTCTCTGTCTAACCCCAAGCTGTCCATGTCCCAGGTTTGATAGAGACAGTGTAGAGGTAGCTTTACTCTCTGTCTAACCCCATGCTGTCCATGTCCCAGGTTTGATAGAGACAGTGTAGAGGTAGCTTTACTCTCTATCTAACCCCAAGCTGTCCATGTCCTGTAAAGGTTTGATAGAGACAGTGTAGAGGTAGCTTTACTCTCTATCTAACCCCAAGCTGTCCATGTCCTGTAAAGGTTTGATAGAGACAGTGTAGAGGTAGCTTTACTCTCTGTCTAACCCCAAGCTGTCCATGTCCTGTAAAGGTTTGATAGAGACAGTGTAGAGGTAGCTTTACTCTCTGTCTAACCCCAAGCTGTCCATGTCCTGTAAAGGTTTGATAGAGACAGTGTAGAGGTAGCTTTACTCTCTGTCTAACCCCAAGCTGTCCATGTCCTGTAAGGGTTTGATAGAGACAGTGTAGAGGTAGCTTTACTCTCTATCTAACCCCAAGCTGTCCATGTCCCAGGTTTGATAGAGACAGTGTAGAGGTAGCTTTACTCTCTGTCTAACCCCAAGCTGTCCATGTCCTGTAAAGGTTTGATAGAGACAGTGTAGAGGTAGCTTTACTCTCTGTCTAACCCCAAGCTGTCCATGTCCTGTAAAGGTTTGTTAGAGACAGTGTAGAGGTAGCTTTACTCTCTGTCTAACCCCAAGCTGTCCATGTCCTGTAAGGGTTTGATAGAGACAGTGTAGAGGTAGCTTTACTCTCTGTCTAACCCCATGCTGTCCATGTCCTGTAAGGGTTTGATAGAGACAGTGTAGAGGTAGCTTTACTCTCTGTCTAACCCCATGCTGTCCATGTCCTGTAAAGGTTTGATAGAGACAGTGTAGAGGTAGCTTTACTCTCTGTCTAACCCCAAGCTGTCCATGTCCTGTAAGGGTTTGATAGAGACAGTGTAGAGGTAGCTTTACTCTCTGTCTAACCCCATGCTGTCCATGTCCTGTAAGGGTTTGATAGAGACAGTGTAGAGGTAGCTTTACTCTCTATCTAACCCCAAGCTGTCCATGTCCTGTAAGGGTTTGATAGAGACAGTGTAGAGGTAGCTTTACTCTCTGTCTAACCCCAAGCTGTCCATGTCCTGTAAAGGTTTGATAGAGACAGTGTAGAGGTAGCTTTACTCTCTATCTAACCCCAAGCTGTCCATGTCCTGTAAAGGTTTGATAGAGACAGTGTAGAGGTAGCTTTACTCTCTGTCTAACCCCAAGCTGTCCATGTCCTGTAAGGGTTTGATAGAGACAGTGTAGAGGTAGCTTTACTCTCTGTCTAACCCCAAGCTGTCCATGTCCTGTGAGAGTTTGATAGAGACAGTGTAGAGGTAGCTTTACTCTCTGTCTAACCCCAAGCTGTCCATGTCCTGTAAGGGTTTGATAGAGACAGTGTAGAGGTAGCTTTACTCTCTGTCTAACCCCAAGCTGTCCATGTCCTGTGAGAGTTTGATAGAGACAGTGTAGAGGTAGCTTTACTCTCTGTCTAACCCCAAGCTGTCCATGTCCTGTAAGGGTTTGATAGAGACAGTGTAGAGGTAGCTTTACTCTCTGTCTAACCCCAAGCTGTCCATGTCCTGTAAAGGTTTGATAGAGACAGTGTAGAGGTAGCTTTACTCTCTGTCTAACCCCAAGCTGTCCATGTCCTGTAAGGGTTTGATAGAGACAGTGTAGAGGTAGCTTTACTCTCTGTCTAACCCCAAGCTGTCCATGTCCCAGGTTTGATAGAGACAGTGTAGAGGTAGCTTTACTCTCTGTCTAACCCCAAGCTGTCCATGTCCTGTAAGGGTTTGATAGAGACAGTGTAGAGGTAGCTTTACTCTCTGTCTAACCCCAAGCTGTCCATGTCCTGTAAGGGTTTGATAGAGACAGTGTAGAGGTAGCTTTACTCTCTGTCTAACCCCAAGCTGTCCATGTCCTGTAAAGGTTTGATAGAGACAGTGTAGAGGTAGCTTTACTCTCTGTCTAACCCCATGCTGTCCATGTCCTGTAAAGGTTTGATAGAGACAGTGTAGAGGTAGCTTTACTCTCTGTCTAACCCCAAGCTGTCCATGTCCTGTAAGGGTTTGATAGAGACAGTGTAGAGGTAGCTTTACTCTCTGTCTAACCCCAAGCTGTCCATGTCCTGTAAGGGTTTGATAGAGACAGTGTAGAGGTAGCTTTACTCTCTGTCTAACCCCAAGCTGTCCATGTCCTGTAAGGGTTTGATAGAGACAGTGTAGAGGTAGCTTTACTCTCTGTCTAACCCCATGCTGTCCATGTCCTGTAAAGGTTTGATAGAGACAGTGTAGAGGTAGCTTTACTCTCTGTCTAACCCCAAGCTGTCCATGTCCCAGGTTTGATAGAGACAGTGTAGAGGTAGCTTTACTCTCTGTCTAACCCCAAGCTGTCCATGTCCTGTAAGGGTTTGATAGAGACAGTGTAGAGGTAGCTTTACTCTCTGTCTAACCCCAAGCTGTCCATGTCCTGTAAAGGTTTGATAGAGACAGTGTAGAGGTAGCTTTACTCTCTGTCTAACCCCAAGCTGTCCATGTCCTGTAAAGGTTTGATAGAGACAGTGTAGAGGTAGCTTTACTCTCTATCTAACCCCAAGCTGTCCATGTCCTGTAAAGGTTTGATAGAGACAGTGTAGAGGTAGCTTTACTCTCTGTCTAACCCCATGCTGTCCATGTCCTGTAAGGGTTTGATAGAGACAGTGTAGAGGTAGCTTTACTCTCTATCTAACCCCATGCTGTCCATGTCCTGTAAGGGTTTGATAGAGACAGTGTAGAGGTAGCTTTACTCTCTGTCTAACCCCAAGCTGTCCATGTCCTGTAAAGGTTTGATAGAGACAGTGTAGAGGTAGCTTTACTCTCTATCTAACCCCAAGCTGTCCATGTCCCAGGTTTGATAGAGACAGTGTAGAGGTAGCTTTACTCTCTGTCTAACCCCAAGCTGTCCATGTCCTGTAAGGGTTTGATAGAGACAGTGTAGAGGTAGCTTTACTCTCTGTCTAACCCCAAGCTGTCCATGTCCTGTAAAGGTTTGATAGAGACAGTGTAGAGGTAGCTTTACTCTCTGTCTAACCCCAAGCTGTCCATGTCCTGTAAAGGTTTGATAGAGACAGTGTAGAGGTAGCTTTACTCTCTGTCTAACCCCAAGCTGTCCATGTCCTGTAAGGGTTTGAAAGAGACAGTGTAGATGTAGCTTTACTCTCTGTCTAACCCCAAGCTGTCCATGTCCTGTAAGGGTTTGATAGAGACAGTGTAGAGGTAGCTTTACTCTCTGTCTAACCCCAAGCTGTCCATGTCCTGTAAAGGTTTGATAGAGACAGTGTAGAGGTAGCTTTACTCTCTATCTAACCCCAAGCTGTCCATGTCCTGTGAGAGTTTGATAGAGACAGTGTAGAGGTAGCTTTACTGTAGATCTAACCCTGTTCTGTCCCTGTCCCGTGAGTGTATGATAGTGGAGAGAATAAGTTTCAATCTTCACCCCCTTGTCCAGAACAGGACCATCTAGCCTTTGCACTGAGTGACGTTAATCTGAACTCGCTAGTTGGCAGGGGAGGTTTTACATTTTTGCGTTCTCCGGCAGCTGCTGTCTAATTTATGGGTCTAGGATGTGGTAATTTTTTTTATTAAAAAAATCCCATGCAGCCTGTCAGGATTGGTTCCTGTGGGTGTACAGTGCCTGATACAAGGAGCTCGCCCACACATGCACTGTGTGAGCTACTGGTTCACATAGCTCACCCTTAACCACTGCCACAAGTGAATTCCTGAGCCCAGCGCCTTCTGTCCTATCTGACAGATTCTTCCTGCTTTCAAAGGGGGCATGAGGGTGGGAACCTGTGTTTGCTTGTTCACACAGACGTTTCAAGGACCTTTTACTCTTCATAGTTGATCACCAAAAAATAGAATTCCTACAGTATGGAAGCAGGCCAGTGGCCCATCGAATCTACACCCACACCTCTACTCTATAACCCTGCATCCCCCATGGCAAATACACCTAACCTGCACATCTCTGAACACTATGGGACAATTTAGCATGTCCAATCCACCCCAACCTGCACATCCCTGGGCACTATGGGACAATTTAACACGGCCAATCCACTCTAACCTGCACATCCCTGGGCACTATGGGACAATTTAACACGGCCAATCCACTCTAACCTGCACATCCCTGGGCACTATGGGACAATTTAACACGGCCAATCCACTCTAACCTGCATTTCCCTGGGCACTATGGGACAATTTAGCATGGCCAGTCCACCCTAACCTGCACATCCCTGGGCACTATTAGCAATTTAGGACGGTCAATCTACTCTAACCTGCACATCCCTAGACACTGTGGGCAATTTAGGATGGCCAATCCACTCTAACCTGCACATCCCTGGACACTATGGGACAATTTAGCACAGCCAATCCACCTTAGCCTGCAAATCTCTGGAAGAGGAGGGACAGGTTTGGAGGGGAATTGGCTCAGGTGTAGAGAGCTGCTTTGTCCTCAGTCTTTGCACTGGGTGCATTTTAGTGCTATAGAACATAGAACATTACAGCTCAGTACAAGTCCTTCGGCCCTCGATGTGAGGGCTGCCCTGCAAAACCAATCTGAAGCTCATCTAACTTACACTATTTCATTATCATCTATTTGCCTTTCCAATGACCATTTAAATACCTGTAATGTTGGTGAGTCTACAACTGTTGCAGGCAGTACATTCCATGCTCCAACTATTGAGTAAAAAAACTACCTCTGACATCTGTCCTATATCAATCACCCCTCAATTTGAAGCGATGCCCCCTCGTGCTAGCCATCACCATCTTCGTAAAAAAGGCTCTCTGTGTCTACTTGATCTAACCCTCTGATTATCTTATATATCTCAATTAAGTCACCTCTCAACCTTCTTCTCTCTAACGAAAACAGCCTCAAGTCCCTCAACCTTTCTTCGTAAGATCTTCCCTCCATTCCAGACAACATCCTACTAATCTCCCTTTCCAAAGCTTCCACATCCTTCCTATAATGCAGTGATCAGAACTGCATGTAATACTCCAAGTGCACCAGAGTTTTGTACAGCTGCAGCATGACCTCATGGTTCCAAAACTCGATCCCTGTACTAATAAAAGCTAACACACCGTATGCCTTCTTAACAACCCTATCAGCCTGGGTGGCAATTTTGAGGGATCTATGTATATGGATACCAAGATCTCTCTGCTCATCCACACCACCAAGAATCTTACCAGTCGCCCAGTACTCTGCATTCCTGTTACTCCTTCCAAAGTGAATCACATTACACTTTCCAGCATTAAACCCCATTTGCCACCTCTCAGCCCAGCTCTGCAGCTTATCTATGTCCCTCTGTAACCTACAATATCCTTCAGCACTATCCACAACTATATTGACCTTAGTGTCGTCCGCAAATGTATTAACGCATCCTTGTACGCCCTCATCCAGGGCAGTTATAAATTTGCTTTTAATAAACAGCAGTGGACCCAAATCAGATCCTTGCAGTACACTACTAGTAACTGAACATTTCCCATCAACCACCACTCTATGTCTTCTTTCAGCTAGCCAATTTCTGGTCCAAACCACTAAATCGCCCTCAATCCCATGCATCTGCATTTTCTGCAATAGCCTAATCAAACGCCTTATTGAAATCCATATCCACCACATCAACCACTTTACCCTCATCCACCTGTTTGGTCATCTTCTCAAAGAACTCAATAAGGTTGGTGAGGCTCGACCTACCCTTCACAAAACCGTGTGGACTATCCCGAATCAACGTATTCCTCTTTAGATGATTATAACCTTTTCTAACACTTTACACACAACCGAATTAAGGCTCACCAGTCTATAATTACTAGGGTTGTCTCTACTCCCCTTCTTGAACAAGGGGACAACATTTGCTATCCTCCAGTCTTCTGGCACTATTCCTGTAGACAATTATGATGTAAAGATCAAAGCCAAAGACTTGGTAATCTCCTCCCTGGCTTCACAAAGAATCCAAGGATAAATCCCATCCAGCCCAGGGGATTTATCTATTTTCACACTTTTCAGAATTTCTAACACATCCACCTTGTGAACCTCAACCCCATCTAGTCTAGTAGCCTGTTTCTCAGTATTCTCCTTGACAACATTGTCTTTTTCCAGTGTTAATATTGATGAAAAATATTCATTTCGCTCTTCCCCTATCTCCTCTGACTCCATGCACAACTTCCCACTACTGTCCTTGATTGGCCCTAATCTTATTCTAGTCATTCTTTTATTCCTAATATACCTGTAGAAAGCTTTAGGGATCACATTGACCCTATCTGCCAAAGACTTCTCATGTTCCCTGCTTGGCTGTCTTAGCTCTCTCCTTAGACCTTGCCTGGCTTCCTTGTAACTCTCAATCGCCCTGAGCCTTCACATCTCATTCTAACATAAGCCTTCTTCTTCCTCTTGACAAGAGATTCAACTTCCTTAGTAAACCACAACTCCTGCACTTGACAATTTCCTCACTGTCTGAGAGGTACATACTTATCAAGGACATACAGTAACTGTTCCTTGAATAAGCTCCACATTTCTATTGTGCTCATCCCCTGCAGTTTCCTTCCCCTATACACCCTGGAATTACGCCAACAATACCTCTACTGTTCTGAGCTGAATAACCCAATATCAATAATTGGCTAATCCTCTAACTCAATCCCTAATTTCTCTTCCTGCTCCTTGATGCCTTTAAAATCTATAAATTTATCAATCTGTTTCTTGAGCTTTCTCAGTTACTTGGTCTCCACAGCTGTCTGTGTTAGAGGATCCCATAGGTTACTACTCTTTGGGTGAAGAATATTTCCACACCTCAATCTTAAATGGTTAGCCCCATATCCTGGGACTGTGCCCCCTGGTTTTAGAGTCCTCAAACCAGATGAAACATACTCTCAGATGGTATAGTCCTGCTAGAACTCTATACGTTTCAATCAGCTCTCCCTCCCAACCCTAGCAATCCTAGTGAGTCCAGGCCCAGTGGAACCAATGTCTCCTCATAAGATGGATCTGCCATTCCTGGTACTCATTTCTGATGAAGGACTCCAGCCTGAAACGTTGATTTTCCTGCTCCTTGGATGCTGCCTGAGCTGCTGTGCTTTTCCAGCAACATACTCTCAACTGTCTCCATTCCCAGTACCAGCCTAGTAAACCTCCATTATACTTCCTTGGTGGCTAGGACATCTTTCTTAAGTAGCAAGCTGGAACCTGCACACACTTCTCCTGGAGTGCTCTCGCTGCAGCCTGGCATAACTGCAGTGAGACATTCTAACTCCTGGACTCAAATCGAGTTACAATGGAGGCCAATATATCATTTGCCTTCCTAACTGCACGTTGCACCTACTTTCATCGTATTAGGATACGCAGATCCCTTTATACATCCACAATTCCCAAATATCACCGTTTAAATAATACACTATCTTTCTGTTTTTCACACCAAAGTCTGGAACATCCTCCACAAAAACAGAAATTGCAAGAAAAGCTCAGCAGTTCTGGCAGCATCTGTGGAGAGAAATCAGAGTTAACATTTTGAGTTGAGTGACCCTTTCTCAGAACTGGACCTGAAATGTTACCTCTGATTTGTCTCCACAGATGCTGCCAGACCTGCTGAGCTTTTCCAGCAATTTCTGTTTTTGTTTCTGATTTACAGCATCCACAGTTCTGTTGGGTTTTATATAGAACTTCCTAATTAGCCACATTGTACAGCGTCTGCCACGATTTTGCCTACTCCCATAGCCTGTCTCAAACACTTTGAAGACTTCTGCATCTTCCAAGTCACAATCTCACCCAGTTATGTGTCATTCAGAAATCTCTTCAACGTTTGCCAATGGTCTACTCACTCTCCACCCCCAACCCCAACTCACAGACACATTTTTGATCCATTCCCTGGCCTAAGCACCAGTCACACAATCACCGATGAAAAAGCGAGAATTGTGGCAGTCTTTACAACTTGAGATACATAGAGGACAGACCTCCTCTATCCTTGTAAACTGAAATAAAGCTCCTGCTGCACTGTCTCCATCAAATACTCCCAGGACAGGGACAGCACAGAGTTAAATACAAAGTAAAGCTTCCTCTACACTGTCCCCAACAAATACCCTCAGGGCAGTGATGACACAGGGTTAGATACAGAATAAACCTTCACCATTAAACATTCCTAGGAGAGAGACAGCACAGGGTTAGATACAGAGTAAAGGTTCCTCCACACTATACATTGGGACTCCTGAACTCTGGTTAACACAATTTATTGGTAGAATATTGAATGAATTCAGGTGCAGTACAGTTTGCGTCAGACTGATAGAGATCCCAAATCTTACAGCAGAGTGGCTGGATTACAGCTATTATCACCCTTTGGTGTGCACTGCTCAGTCGGCAATGTTATTTGAGGTTCATGTTTGTGACTTCGAGACTCCAACATGAGAAACTTAAACCTCATAATTTTGGGACAAATCAGGTGAAGTGTCAGTGCTGATGGACTGCCACACTGCTGAAGGATCAGCATTAAAGGAGTGCTACACTGTCTGAGAATCAGCACTGAGGGAGTGCCGCACTGTCAGACAGTCAGTGCTGAGTGAGTGCCGCACTGTCGGACTGTCAGCGCTGAGGGAGTGCCGCACTGTCGGACTGTCAGCACTGAGGGAGTGCCGCACAGTGGGAGAGTCAGCGCTGAGGGAGTGCTGCACTGTCGGACTGTCAGCACTGAGGGACTGCTGCACTGCCGGACTGTCAGCGCTGAGGGAGTGCCGCACAGTGGGAGAGTCAGCGCTGAGGGAGTGCTGCACAGTGGGAGAGACAGTGCTGAGAAAGTGCCGCACTGTGGGAGGGTCAGCGCTGCAGGAGTGGGCACTGTCAGAGGATCTGCACTGAGGGAGTGTCTCACTGTCGGAAGATCTGCGCTGAGGGGGCACTGCAATGTCAGAAGGTCAGTGCTGAAGGAGTGGGCATTGTGAGGGTCAGTGTCAAGAATATGGTGCTGGAAAAGCACAGCAGGGTAGGGCAGCATCTGAGGAGCTGCCTGACTTGCTGTGCTTTTTGTGCACCACATTCTCAACTCTAATCTCCAACATCTGCAGTACTCACTTTCGCCCCATTGTGAAAGTCAGTGCTGACGGAATGTCACACTGCCAGATGGTCATCGCTGAGGGAGCGGGCACTGTCAAGGGTCTGCACTGATTGAGTGCCACGCTGTCAGAGAGTCTGTGCTGAGAAAGTGCCGCACTGTTGGAGGGTCAGCGCCAAGGAAGCATTACACTGTTGCATGCACCATCTCCTTAGAAGAGACACTAAGCCTTGTTTACCCTCTCAGGCAGAGGCAAAAGGTCTCACGGCCATTACTAGTAGGACAGGTAGGGTGGGAGGTAACAGAAGAACATTCGCATCTCTGTCATGGGTGGAGCTATATCTCTCAATTCCACCAGCACCTGCCTGGACCTTTACAGGATGTCTCTGTCTATCTGTCAAAGTGGTTAGGTTTGAGTTGGGTCATCAAGAGGACATTTAACAATAGAGAGGTCACAGTGAGAACCCATCAATCACACTAGCATGCAGCTCCCTTTGTGGTCAGGAATACTGAATGCCTTTCGTGCCAGAGGGGGAGCGCAGAGTTAATGCCCATCGACTGTACCTCAGCAGGGGGCAATGTTTTCTGGGGTGGCACTGGAGAAACACAAGAGATGTTTGAATGGTTACAAACAATGCAGCTCTGTGTTGCTCACCTCTTTGCCAGCAATGAAATGACAGCACGTTCACTCTACATCTGGGCCTTCAGGCACATTCATTCAGAGTTTCCTCACTCTATGTGTGCTCTACTCTATCTCCCCTTGTCCTTGCTTCTCACTCTACCCTCACTGTGTCTGCCTTTCTCTCTTACACTGCCTCCCTATCTAGTACACTGACCTTCATGTAGCCTCTCCATTGCTCTGTATCACTTCCCTCTCGCCTTCTCGCTCTATGCCAGCTCTCCTTCACACCAATCCATCCATCTCTCCTTCACTCCCTCCTTCCCTGCCAATCCCCTCTCACTTGCCCCAATCTCCCTCCTTCCCCCTGTCTTTCTTCCACTATGTCTCATTTCCCCTCTCTTTCTCCCACACTCTCTCCTTCCTCTCTCTCCCTCCTTCCCCGACTCTCCCGTTTCTCCCTCTCCTTCCCCCTCTCTCCCTCCTTCCCCCACTATCTCCTTCCCCCTCTCTCCCCTCCCCCCTCCTTCCCCCACACTGAATCCTTACCCCCTTGACTTTTCCCCTCATCTCTCTCTACTTCCCCTTTTTCTCATTCCCCAATTCTCCCCATTCTGACACCCTTCCTCCTCTCTCACAGAAACCCATAACATTCTAACAGGAATAGACAGTGTAAACACAGGAAAGATATTCCTGATGACTGAGGAGTCCAGAACGAGGGTCTCATAGTCTAAGGATATGGGGCAGACCACTTAGGACTGAGCTGAGGAGAAATATTTTCACTCAGAGAGCGGAATCCTTTGCCATTGAAAGTGGTCGAGGCCAAAACATTGAATGTTTTTGAGGAGTTGAATATAGTTCTTGGGGCTAAAGGGATCAAAGGTTATGGGGTGGGGGCTAGTGGGAACAGGTACCTGAGCTGGGGGATGGTCACCATGAATGGAGCAGGCTAGAAGGGCTGAATGGCCTACTGTCTCCCGAAGTTTTATGTTTCTGTCGCATTCCCTCCTTCTTTCTCTACACATAATTTTCTCTGTCCCATCTCTCTCATTCTCAAGCAATTTTTCTTGTCTCCTCCATTTCTCTCTCTCTCTCCTTCTTTCCCAATCCACCTTCTCCCTCTCCTTCCAGTTGCCTCACTAACTTTTCTCCTCCCTCCCTCACTATCCCTGTCTTGTTGTGTCCCATTTTCACTGTCTTGCTTTCTTGTCAACAGTGGTTTCCCATCAGTGGTGGCTCTGGGTGCCAGCATCATTTGTAATAAGATGCCTGGCCTAGCCCCACGCCAGCGAGCCCTCTGCCAGAGTCGCCCAGATGCCATGATTGTGATTGGAGAGGGAGCACAGATGGGGCTCGATGAGTGTCAGCACCAGTTCAGGTACAACCGCTGGAACTGCACTTCGCTGGGCGAGAAGACAGTCTTCGGACATGAGATGAAAATAGGTGGGTGAGCGATCACATGCACGCATCCCTGCAGCTGTGAAGGTCCCAATTCATGTGTGCCTCAGTCCAGAGATTGGGGCCGCAGAATCCACACCCGCCATGTCCACCACTGCCAGTACTGAGGGAGTGGTACCGTCAGAATGTCAGCATTGAGACAATGCTGCACTGTCGAAGGGTTAACGCTGAGGGAGCACCACACTGTCGGAGGGTCAGTGCTGAGGGAATGTCGCACTGTTGGAGGGTCAGTGCTGAAGGAGCGCTGCATTGTCAGAGGGTCACTGTTCAGGGAGAGCTGCTCTGTTTGGAGTGTCAGTGCCAAGGCAGCACTGCACTGTCGGAGGGTCAGCGTTAAGAGAGTTTGAACCATTACTGTGGGGCCTGGAGTTACCTGTAGGCCAAGCCAGGGTAATGACAGCTGATTTCCCTTCTTGAAGGACATTAGTGAACCAGACAGGTTTATACAACAATCAATTACACGGCCAGGAGATTTAAGAGGAGAAGGAAGCCATTCAGCCTATTGAGTTCATTCCGCCATTCAATGAGGTCATAGTTGATTTGATGATCCTCAACTCCACTTTCCTGCCTCTTTCCCATAACCCTTGAAACCCCCTTACTGATTAAAAATCTCCCTATCTCACCCTTTAATATGCTCAATCACCCATTCCTCTTAGCCCTCTGCAGAAAAGAATTCCATAGGTTCACTCCCTTCCGACAGAAAAAAATCGCTCCTCATCTCTATCTTCAATGGACGACCCCCTATTCTGAGATGATGCCCCTCTGGTCTGAAGCTCTCCCACAGGGGGAAACAACCACTGCACAACTCTCTATCAAGCTCCCTGAGAATCCTATATCTTTTAATAAGGTAATCTCTTATGAATGATGGGAGCTGGCAGGTGAGATCAAGAGAACTGTTTCCTTCTGTTTTTTGGAGCGTTGAGGTGTGGGTGGAATGAAGCCTTTTATCACCTTAAACCCCCTTGAATAGATTGGCACTTCACCCTTGATATGTGAGGGAAGTCAAGCCCAGTCTATGGTGACCTAACCTTGTAGGTTTAGCAGTGTGTGGCGTGCTGGTCAGTCTTCTCCAAAGTTGATACATTCCACTAGAAGGGACTGTCACTGAGTGCAGATGCCTAGGGTTTGGACAGGTTTCACCAGACTCTAAGCAGAGTTTTTGTAACAGGGCTGTGTTTACAAACCCTGATCTTAGTCACTGCTCAGCATCATGCCTGTCAGCTCAACTGAGGCCCTGGGGGAGGCAGAGCCCACCTCTCAAATCCAAGAAGGTGAGCATTTACATCTCCAACTTCACACCAATACACCATTTGGCCCCTCTAGCCTGCTCCTCCATTCGGTACAATCGTGGCTGATCCTGGACTCTGACTCCAACTTCCCTCTCGCTCTCCTTGATTTCCCGAAAAACCAAAACTCCATCGATCCCAGCCCGACGGTGGAACTTCCATAACCTTGGGGCTGCAGGATTCCAAAGATTCACAAGCCTCTGAGTGAAAAAACTTCTCTCCAGCTCACTCCTAATTTGATGATCCCCTCGTCCTGAGACTGTGTTCCCCTGAATCCCGCGTTTTAGATTTCCCACCCAGTGAGTACAAGTCTGTCAGCCTTCCTCTCTCCGAGCCACTTCAGAATCTTCTGCGATGAGATTCCCCTTTCGTTCTTCTACCATCCAAAGAACATCAGCTCAAGTTACCCAGGCCCTTGGGGACCATGGGAACTATCACTGCGTCACCTGCAACACAAGGATATCCTTCCTGAAGATAGAAAAGGCACCCCATGTCCCGGCTGTGGTCTCACCAAAACTCTGTGCAAATGCAGTCCCATTTCTTTATTCCTGTCCCCCAGACCCTGAGCAATCAAGGCAAATGTGACATCTACCTTCTCAACAACTACATGCCAACCTTTGGTGCTCCATGCCCAGACATACAAAACTCTCAATGAACACTTGCAAGTGTCATGTTTTTACAAAAGCATTCTGCCCATCTCATACAGCATGGAAAAAGACCCTTTGGTCCAACCAGTCCACGCCAACCATGTTCGCAACCTGAACTTGTCCCACTTGCCTGCAATTGGCCCATATTCTTCTAAACTTTCCTATTCATGTACTTATCCAAATGTCGTTTAAACATTGTAACTGTACCCGCATCGATCATTGCCACTGGCAGTTCATTCCACACATGAACCACTCTCTATGTAAAAAAGTTGCCCCATGCCCTTTATAAATCTTTCTCCTCTCACCTTAAAAATATGCCCCCCTCCCCCCAGTTTTGAAGTCACCCAGCCTTGGGAAAAGACCCTTGCTATTCACCTTATTTATGCCCATGATTTTATAAATCTCTCTCAGGTCACCCCTCAATCTCCTACGGTCCAGTGAAAAATATCCCAGCCTCTCCTTAAAGCTCAAACCCGCCATTCCTGGTAAATCTTTTCTGAACCCTCTTCACTTTAATAATTGTCTTTCTAAAGCAGGGCCAAAAAATTCAAGAACAGCTTCTTCCCGGTTTTATTAGACTTTGGAATAGACCTCTCAAATTTCAAATCTAATGGTGATCCCACTCTTTGTGCACATTCTCTGCAGCTGTCACTGTGTATTCCTCACTCTGTTCAATCACCCTGTAATCTTTGTATGATCTGCCTGAAATGCACACAAAACAAAACATTTCACTGTACCTAGGTACATGTGACAATCATAAATCAAAGCAAATTAAAGACCAAACTTGATGAGTAATGTCCTGGACAACAGGGAGAACCTCCCAGCTCTTCCTTGTACATCCACCTGAGTGGGGAGTGGACCCATGCTTACAACATTGCATCCAAAGGTGCACGACAGCAACATTTCATTAAAGTGGTCCCTGAGATGGGGAAGTTGTTCCACAAATAATTGGGTCTATTCCTACACAGAAGCGAATACAGTCACTCCACTGCCCTTCTGCCAGTGCTTCTGGGAAATAGTACAGAAGAAGGGCACTTACCTGAGGTACTTCTGGCCCTCTCTCTGTGTTGCTTTAAGCAAGTGTAAATGGGCCACATCTTGAGCTCAGCAAGTTGCCTCCAACCAGTTTTTTTTTGGAACAGGAAAGGTTAGGGGGTGGAACCTGATAGTGGTTTAAGAGATTACGAGGGGCATGGACAGGGTGAATAGAAAGCAGCTGTTCCCCTCAGGCAGAGAGTCAATAACAAGGGGGCATCATTTTAAAGTGAAAGGCTGGAGTTTAGAGGGGATTTGAAGAAAACCTTTTCACCCAGAGGGGATGGGGCTCTGGAATGTACTGCCTAGAAGGGGGGGGGGGGAAGTCTCAAAGGCTTTAAAATGTCCTTGAATGAGCACTTGAAATGTCACAATGTTCAAGGCTACAGGCCTAGTGCAGGAAGGTGGGACTATAGTATTTTGGCAGTACAGACTTAATAGGCCGAAGGATCTCTTCTGTAGTGTAGGACTCTAGGTTTATTACTATAAGCACTCACAGGATTGCTGACCACTGTGGAATCACCTCTGACTGTAGATGCTTTTGTTAATTTGTTTGACATTTTACATTCTGGCATTTATCTCGATCCTGAAAAACCTCCCTCCACCATCATCCCTTTCCCTACAGAAAGAAAACTGTGCTGAGGAATCATGGTGATGTGTTCTCTTCCCCAGGCAGTAAAGAGACAGCCTTTGCGTACAGCATCATGGCGGCGGGAGTGGCCCACGCGGTCACACAGGCCTGTAGCCAGGGCAACCTGTCGGACTGTGGCTGCGACCGGGCCAAGCACGGTTACTACGACCAAGAAAAGGGGTGGAAATGGGGCGGCTGCTCGGCTGACATTGAGCACGGCATCGCCTTCTCCCGCCGCTTCCTCAATGCCCGTGAGGTGAAGCGGCACGCCCGAAGGCTCATGAACCTGCACAACAATGAGGTGGGAAGGAAGGTCAGTGCAGCTGGCTTCATATCACGGCGCTGGTCTAAAGGGGCGCGCCAGCGCAAGTGTGTGAGAAAACAGAGCGGCAAGGATTTCTAAAGACCCTCAACCCTTAGAGAAGAGGGCCCCCTTCAGCCTGCTGTGCTGTGGGACACGATTGTAGAATGGTCTCCTGCTGGCATGAAAAGATTTTATTTGATTTTTTTTGTTATCACATGTACCTCAGTAAAGTGAAAAGAGAGAGGCGTGTGGTTGAAGCTTTTCACCATTAGGTCAAAATTCAAGCGCACTCAGCAATTTGTAAGATACCTGCTGTTGGGATGTGGTTCCGTGATTGGGAAACACTTGCTAAACAATACCGAGTGTCACCAATTTAAAATAATCAGCTGAGCCAGTAACCTGGCTCTTGCTTGCTACAAGGAGTAGATATTCATACACAGAGATCCTTACTCTTCAAACAGAATTCAAGCCTTGTGCACGTTCTGAATTACCCTTTACTTCCCCCAGCTGCTTTCTCCATGGCAACACCTCAGCCAATCAGTGTCGACTTGACCACCGATCAATGCCCATTTCCTTCTGTCACAAAAATTGTTCTGACCGCCTGAAATTTGAAAGAATGAAAAGTGATATAATTCAGACATGTCGGATTCTTAAGGATCTTGACAGGGTGAATGCTGAGAAGATGTTTCCCCTCATGAGGGAGTCTAGGACCAGAAGCATTGTCTCAGAATAAAGGGATGCCAATTTAAGACTGTGATGAGGAGGAATTTCTTCTCTCAGAGAGTTGAGAATCTTTGGAACTGCTTGCCATAGAGTCCTTGTCTATATTAAGGCTGAGATAGATAGATTCTTGATCAGTCAGGGAATGAAGGAAAAAGCCAGGCAAGTAGATGTGAGGAATGTTGAATCAGCCATTGTCCTATTCAATGGCAGCGCAGGTTCAAGGGGTTGAATGGCTCAATCCTGTTTCTATTTGTTATTGTCGTATCGTTACTTAATGTTCAACTCCTTCAATCAATCAAAAATTCCTCTAACTTGGCTTTGAATATATTCAAACACTCCCACTGCTCTCTAGGGGAGATAATCCTACAGACTCACCACTTGCTGAGAAGAGAAATTCTTCCTCATCTCTATCTTAAAAGGGAGACCCCTTAGTCTGAAGCTGTGTTCCCTCCATTGATATTTGTTCATTGTTGTGTCTTGTGAAATTTTGCACTTTGGCATCAGTTTTGATAGTGTAAAGAAGTCTCTTCCAGCACATCAGCCCACTCCTGACCAATACCTTCAACACTCACCTCCTCCACCACCGACACATGGCGGCAAAAGTGTGTATCATCTACAAGATGCACTGCAGTGACTTGCCAAGGCTCCTCCTTCAGCACCTTCCAAACCCGCCACTTCTAGGTGGGAAGATGACGGGCAGCAGACTCATTTACAGTGCTTGTAAATTCGCCACCAAGCCACAGAGCATCCAGACTTGGCAATATGACATTTCCTCGCAGGTCAGAATCCTGGGAGTGTGCGTGTCCCAGACCACACAAACTGCAGCAGACCATGAAGAGGGCTCAACATCACTTTCTCAAAGAACAACTAAGGCTGGGTAATAAATACTGGTCTAGACACCCACATCCAAAGAACAAATAAAATACCTTGTATTGTTGAAGCAGGTCTTTCCTACTTCTGTACTCCATCCCTCTTGCAGTATGGCCAACATTCCTGATTAGTTGCTGGAACTACCTCCTTATGCTTTGGTGATTCACATATAAGGGCTACCCACAGTTCAGAACAGAACTACCATTGTTCCATGTAGCTTCATCAATGACCTGTATAATTGTAACAAGACTTTGGTTTTCCTACTCCAACCTGTCCTCATAGAACCATAGAATCCTTACAGTGTAGAAACAGGCCATTCGACCCAACAAGTACACACTGACTCTCTGGACAGTAACTCACCCAGACGCAGACCCTCACCCTATATTTACGCCTGACTAATACACCTAACCTACACAACCCTGAACACTATGGGCAATTTAGCATGGCCTATTCACTTAGTCTGGACATTTATATTTTGGACTGTGGGAGGAAACTGGAGCACCCAGAGGAAACCTGTGCAAACATGGGGAGAATGTGCAAACTTCACACAGACAGCCCCCCCACGTGTATAAGCACCAACCCTTCCACACAGGACAATGAAGGTGTCATGGTAACGCAGCTGTAAACCCCGACTGGCAAATCATGAGAATGAAGATGGCGTGTGTCGCTGTGTGTAAGACATTATGTAGTGTGCGTGTTTATTTGGTATTTTTGTGTGTGCATGTATGTCTGTGTGTGTGTGTTTATGTAGGATGTCTGTGTGTGAGGATGTCTGTGTGTGAGTGTGTGTGACATTATGTAGCATGTATATGTGCATGAGGTGTGAGTGTGTATGTGAGCGCGCGCACGTGTCTGTGTGTGATTATGCAGTGTGTATGAGGTGTCTGTGTGTGTGTGACTATGTAGTATGTATGTATGATGTCTGTCTGTATGTTGATATAGTGTGTGTGTGTTTGTCGGTATCTGTATAAGGTTTGTGTGTATGAATATGAGGTGCGTGAAGGATGGGGTCAGGACTATGATATCTGGAAGCCACTAGTCATAAAATGACATATTAGGGGTGGGTATTAGATTCAGTCGCTTTGATCCTGGATGAGATAGATAGAGCATTTCAGCAGCTGAGCCCTACATTAGGATTTGGGGAGGAGGCTGGAAAAGATGCCCTAAAAATAACCTGCTTCAAAACTCCTGACTGGATTACCATGTCTGTTGTTCCGACTGCAGCTTGAAGGGGGACCTGCCTCCTTGTGCCACCCATGGTGGAGGCTGCTGTACACATCTCTCTCACGAACGAATGGGTGAATTCAGCTATTCAGCTCCTCAAGCCTGCTTCACCATTCTATAAAATCAGATTGTAACCTCCATTCCACATTCCCACCTGCACATTACCCCCATCCCCGATTTCACCCTCTTCCTCCTGCCTTAAAATATTCACAGACTGCTTCCTCCACTTTGTGAGAAAGGATTGTTCAACAACTCACTCTTCTCTGGGACAGAAAAGATTTCACATGTTTCATCTCTAATTTAAATGCCCAACTTTTGAACACTGAATCCCTAATTCTAGATTGTATCAAAAGAGGAAACATCATCTATACATCCTCTTTTCAAACATCTCGCAGGTTATGACATACTTCAATCAAGTCTCTTCTGAACTCCAGACAACAAAAACCCAGTCTGTCCAACTCTTTTCTCATAAGACAACCCACCCCATTCCGGGATCTGTGTGGCTTTCCTCCAGGTCCTCCAGTTTCCTCCCACAGTCCAAAGATATTCAGGTTAGAGTGGATTGGCCATGCTAAATTGCCCCATAGTGTGCAGGGATGTGGAGGCTATATGGATTAGCCATGGGACATGCAGGATTACCGGGGTAGGATGGGTGGGGTGGGTCTGAGTGGGATGCTCTTCAAAAAGGCAGTGTGGAATTGATGGGCCAAATGGCCCCATCTGTAGGGATTCTATGAACCTGGGTAAATTCCCTCTGAACTGATTCCAACACAGTGACATCCTTCCTTAAACCAGGAGGCCAATACTGTGTACAGAACTCCAGAAATGATCTCACCCGTGCCCTGTATGACTGAGGCATAACCTCCTTACTTGATATTCAATTCCCTTTGTGATAAATTATAACATCCTATTGGCTTTCATTCACGCAGAAAACATGACATGACTTTTGGTCTCTCATATTATTGAGACCACACACAAAAATGGCCACTTTGAGGAATACCTCCACTCTGTCTCCACAAACCACATTACTCTCATTCTAACCTTCCTGCCATATGATAGAGCATGGAAACAGACCCTCCAGTCAAACCCACCCATGCCGACCAGGTTTCCTAAACTGAACTAATTCCACTTGCCTGTGTTTGGCCCATATCCCTCCTCTTGGAAGGAGCAATCATAGTATGGCTGCAAGTAGAATACAGATTGAAAGCAGGAAGATAAAATCCAATGCCAGGATCCTGAGCTTAAAGGAGACTACAACAGGATGAGGGAGGAGTTGGCTAAAGTTGACTGGAAGGAAAGACTTTATGGTGGGACAATTGACAAACAGTGGCCGACTTTCAAAGCAATTTTTCTAAGTGCTCAGCAAAAGTATAAACCAGTGAAAAGGAGGGACTGTACGAAAAGGGGTAGTCTGCCATGGGTGTCTAAGGCAATAAGGGAGGCTATCAAATTGAAAGAGAAGGATTACAAAGTGGGCATGATCAGTGGGAAACTAGAGGATGGGGACAGCTTTAAAAGTGAAAAGAAATCCACAAGAAAAACTATAAAGAGAAGTAAGATAAATTATGAGAATAAGCTAGCTCAGAATATAAAGACAGATAGCTAAAGTTTCTATAAATATATAAAACAAAGAAAGAGTAGCCAGAATAAACATTAGTCCTTTCGAAGATGAGAAGGGGGAATTTAGTAATGGGATATGAGGAAATGGCCGGGCATTGACAGGTATTTTGTGTTGGTCCTCACAGTGGAGGACGTGAATAACACACCAGTAATTGTCAGAGAGACAAAGGTAAGTGAGGACCTGGAAACAATCATTGTCATGGAACAGGTAGTGTTGGGAAAGCTCGTGGAGCTAAGGATAGACAAGTCTCCTGGCCCTGATGGAATGCATCCCAGGGTACTACAAGAGATGGCGGGAGAAATAGCAAATCCACTTGTCATAATTTTCCAAAATTCACTGGACTCTGGGGCAGTTCCAGTAGATTGGAAAACAACAAATGCTGTCAAAAAAAGAAAGTTGACAAAAGATGGGGAATTATAGACCAATTAGCTTAACTTCTGTAGTGGAGAAAATGGTTGAGGCTATTATCAAGAAAGAAATAGCAAGGCATCTAGATAAAAACTGTCCCCTTGGGCAGATCATGCTTAACAAATCTACTGGAATTCCATGAAGACATTACGAACACGGTGGATAATGGGCACCCGGTAGATGTGGTGTATCTAGATTTCCAAAAGGCATTCGACAAGGTGCCGCACAAAAGGCTGCTGCATAAGATAAAGATGAAAAGTGTTACGGGTAATGTATTACCATGGATGGAGGATTGGTTAACTAATAGGAAGCAAAGAGAGGGAATAAATTCGTGTTTTTCTGGTTGGCAGTCAGTAACTAGTGGTGTACCTCAGGGATCAATGTTGGGACCACAATTATTCACAATTTACAGAGATGATTTGGAGTTGGGGACCACATGTAGTGTGTCAAAGATTGCGGATAACACTAAGATGAGTTGTAGAGCAAAGTGTGCAGAGGACTGTGAAACTTTGCAAAGAGACACAGATAGTTTAAGTAAGTGGACAAAATCTGGCAGATGGAGTACAATGTTAATAAATGCGAAGCCATCCATTTTGGAAGGATTAACAGTAAAAAGGACTATTACTTGAATGGTAAAAAATTGCAGCATGCTGCTGTGCAGAGGGACCTGGGTGTCTTTGTGCAGGAATCATGGAAGTTTGGTCTGCAGGTACAACAGGTAATTAGGAAGGTAAAGGGAATCGTGTCCTTCATTGCTAAAGGGACTGAGTTTAAAAGCAGGGAGGTTATGTTGCAGCTGTATCGGGGGCTAGTGAGGCCACACCTGGAGTACTGCGTGCAGTTTTTGTCTCCTTACTTGACAAAAGATGTACTGGAGCTAGAAGGGGTGCAGAGGAGGTTCCCGAGGTTGATTGGAGTTGAATGGGTTGGCTTATGAGGAGAGACTGAGTGGACTGGGATTATAATCATTGGAATTTTCAAGAATGGGGGATCTTATAGAAACATATAAAAGTATGAAGGGAATAGATAAGATCGAAGTAGAGAGGATGTTTCCACTGGCAGGTGAAACTAGGACAAGAGGGCATGGCCTCAAAATAAGGGGGAGCAGATTTAGGACTGATTTGAGAAGAAACTTCTTCACCCAGAGAGTTGTGAATCTATGGAATTACCTGCCCAGTGAAGTTAATGAGGTGGGCGGCACGGTGGTACAGTGGTTAGCACTGCTGCCTCACAGCGCCAGAGACCGGGGTTCAATTCCCGCCTCAGGCGACTCTCTCTGTGGAGTTTGCACATTCTCCCCGTGTCTGCGTGGGTTTCCTCTGGGTGTTCCAGTTCCCTCCCACAAACCACAAATGTGCAGGTTAGGTGAATTGGCCATACTAAATTGTCCGTAGTGTTAGGTGAAGGGGTAAATATAGGAGAATGGGTATGGGCGGGTTACGCTTCGGCGGGTCGGTGTGGACTTGTTGGGCCGAAGGGCCTGTTTCCACACTGTAAGTAATCTAATCTAATCTTCTCAGTAAATGCTTTCAAAGCTAAAATAGATAATTGTTTGAACAGTAAAGGAATGAAGGATTATAATGAGAGGGTGGGTAAGTGGAGCTGAGGCAATGAAATGATCAGCTCTGATCTTATTGAATGGCAGAGCAGGCTCCAGGCTCACTGCCTTTATTCCTGATGAAGGGCTTTTGCCCGAAACATCAATTTTGCTGCTCCTTGGATGCTGCCTGAACTGCTGTGCTCTTCCAGCACCACTAATCTAGAATCTGGTTTCCAGCATCTGCAGTTATTGTTTTCACCTCCAAGGGCCAGATGGCCTACTCCTGCTCCTAGTTCCTATGTTCTTTAAATCTTTCTTACTCAAGTATATATTCAAATGTCTTTTAAATGTTGTAATTGTACCAGTCTGCACCACTTCCTCTGGCAGCTCGTTCCATTTACATACCACCCATTGTGTGAAAAGGTTACTCCGAAGGTCCCTTTTAAATATTTTACCTCTCACCTTAAACCTACGCCCTCCAGTTTCGGACTCCCCTACCCTTGCAAAAAGATCTTATCTATGCCCTCATAATTTTATAAACCTCAATAATTCCAGGGATAAAAGTCCCAGCCTCTCCTTACAACTCAAACCCTGTAATCCCAGTCCTTCAAGCCTACCCCACTGTTCCATAAAATCGTGGGAGACCTGATTTTAACCTCTTCTTTCCATTTCTGTATATCTCCCGATCATCTTTCATCTCCTTGATAATTAAGAATTTATCTGCAATTAAACAAAGGCCTACAGAGGCGGGAAATCTGAAGCAAAAACAGAAATTGCTGGAGGAACCTAGTAGGTCTGGAAGCATCTTCACTGAGAAGCTGGAAGAAGGTTCTATTCAACTCTAGTAACCCTATCAACCTCTGTTTTAATCACCGTGTCTGCGTGGGTTTCCTCCGGGTGCTCCAGTTTCCTCCCACAGTCTAAACATGTGCAGGCCAGGTGAATTGGCCATGTTAAATTGCCCATAGTGTTACATACATTAATCAGCAGGAAATGGGTCTGGGTGGGTTACTCTTCAGAGGGTCGGTGTGGAGTTGTTGGGCCGAAGGGCCTGTTTCCACACTGTAGGGAATCTAATCTAATCTAATCTAAGCCTGCACTCACTGCTTTTTGAGGAAGGGAATTTGAAACGTACACACAAAAAAAATTTCCAACACCTTTCCGTTCTGAAGAAGAGTAATTTCAGAATCAAAAAGTTAAGTTAAGAAAATACTGAGGATGCCTTACAATTGGCTATATTGAATTACATTTGTCATTTATAATCACCTAGCAAGCACATTACTACCTTTGTGAGTATTTTTGCCATTTTCCACATTATTATCTCCACCCTCCAATTTATTGTCATCTGCAAATTATGAGCGGCATAGGTAAGATGGATAGCAAGGTCTTTTCTGTAGGATGGGGGACTTCAAAACTAGGGATATAATTTTTAAGGTGAGAGGAGAAAGTTTTATAAAGGACATGAGGGGCAACTGTTTTACACAGAGAATGGTTGGTGTGTGGCATGAACTGCCGGGGAAGTGATGGATGCAGATACTGTTACAACATTTAAAAGGCATTTGGATAAGTACATGAATAGGAAAGGTTTGGAAGGATATGGGCCGAACGCAGGCAGGTGGGACTAGTTTAGTTTGGGGTTATGTTCAGCATGGACTGCTTAGACTGAAAGGTCTGTTTCTAGCTGTATGGCTCTACATGGGACACGTTTATTTGTGAACATGGTCGCCGGGGATGAGTTGGACCAATGGGTCTGTTTCCGTGCTATGTGACTCTATGAGTCTATTTTTCTCTCTACAAATGCTTCCAGACCCTGCTGAGTTCCTGCAGCAATTTCTATGTTTGATACAAGCAGACAACTGCTCAAGCTGACACATAAGATTTCACTGCCTTCTTGGTTTTCAGGTTTTGAAGGACCGCATGCGAATGGAGTGCAAGTGCCACGGGGTGTCGGGGTCGTGCACCATCAAGACATGTTGGGTGACCCTGCCCGCATTCCGGGAGGTGGGCTTTGCCCTGAAGGACAAGTATGGGCAGGCAGTGCAGGTAGAGTCCATGCTGGCAGGCCGGGGACACCAGCCCACCTTCCTGAAGGTACGGATGACGCCCCACCTCAAGCCACTACCCACCGACCTGGTCTACATTGAGCGCTCGCCCAACTACTGTGAGAAGAACCCAGCCACAGGCAGCATAGGTACACAGGGACGTCGCTGTGAGCGAGCTGGCACAGAGAAACCAGGCAGCTGTGAGGTCCTCTGCTGTGGGCGTGGGTACAGCACTTTCCAGTATACCCGTACCTGGCAGTGTAACTGTAAGTTCCACTGGTGCTGTCAGGTCATGTGCAGCCAGTGCAGTGAGAGGACTCATGCCTACACCTGCAACTGAGGGACAGGGATGGCCAGGAGCAATGGGATCTCTCTTCTCCCAGGGAACCACAGTATGGCTCACAATTGCAGGACCCTTATGATTTCATCCTGCCTTGGGCTGACAACCTCCTTTCCAGGTTAAGCACAGCCTTACAATGAGGTTCCGTCAGTTGGGAATTGTATAAAAGGAGTGTTTTGTTGCTGGTATCATTCCGCTGTTAAAATTCAGCAACTGGGCTTTGATTGTCTGTAAGTGCGATTGGTCCCTGCCTGCCCTCAAGTTACCTCTTTATCATGACAGAGGCTCTTGGGAGAGGAGACCAGGATTCTGTCTGCACCAGGATTCTGGACTGACCATTCTGTTTTGGGTGAAAGCGAGGTCAGGCAGCATCTGAGGAGCAGGAAAAGTGACGTTACCGGCAAAATCCTTCATCAGGAATGAGGCTGGGAGCCTTGGGGGTGGGGTGAGGGGGAAAGTGGCTGAGGGTGTGATAGGTAGATGGAGGTGGGGGTAATGGTGATAGGTTGGAGGGGAGGGTGTAGCGGATAGGTGGGAAGGAAGATGGACAGGTCATGAGGGCGGTGTTGAGCTGGAAGGTTGGAACTGGGATAAGGTGGACGGTGGGGAAATGAGGAAACTGCTGAAGTCCACATCGATGCCATGGTGTTAGAGGGTCCCAAGGCAGAAGATGAGGATTCTTTCTCCAGGCATCAGGTGGTGAGGGAGTGGCGATGGAGTAGGCCCAGGACCTGCATGTCCTCGGCGGAGTGGGAGGGGGAGTTGAAGTGTTCAGTCTCGGGACAGTGGGGCTGGTTGGCACGGGTGCCCCGGAGACACCTCCCACTCCACCGAGGACATGCAGGTCCTGAGCCTCCTCCATCGCCACTCCCTTACCACCTGTCGCCTGGAGGAAGAACACCTCACCTTCCTCCCTAGGATGCTCCAACCCCATGGCATCAATCAGTTTCCTCATTTCCCCTCCCTCCCATCTTATCCTAGTTCCAACCTTCCAGCCCACCACCTCCCTCATGACCTGTCCATCTTCCTTCCCACCTATCCGCTACACCCTCCCCTCCAACCTATCACCAATGCCTCCACCTCCTATTGCACTCTCAGTCACCTTCCCCCCAGCTCCACCACCCCTCCCATTTATCTCTCCACCCCCGAGGCTCCCAGCCTCATTCCTGAAGTAGGGCTTATGCCTGAAACACCGATTCTCCTGTTCCTTTGATGCTGCCTGACCTGCTGCGCTTTTCCAGCAACACATTTTTAAGCTCTGATCTCCAGCATCTGCAGTCCTCAATTTCTCCTCAGCATGGAGGGAGCTTTATTCTGTAACTAACCCTGTATTGTCCCTGTCCTGGGAGTATTTGATGGGGGACAGTGTAGAGAGAACTTTACTCTGTATCTAACCCCGTGCTGTCCCTGTCCTGGGAGTGTTTGATGGGGGACAGTGTAGAGAGAGCTTTACTCTGTATCTAACCTTGTGCTGTCCCTGTCCTGGGAGTGTTTGATGGGGGGATGGTGTAGAGAGAGTTTTACTCTGTATCTAACCAGATGCTGTCCCTGTTCTGGGAGTGTTTTGATAGGGGTCAGTGTAGATGGAGCTTTACCCTGTATGTAACCCCGTGCTGTCCCTGTCCTGGGAATATTTGATGGGGCGACAGTGAGGAGGGAGCTTTACTCTGTAGCCAACCCCCTGCTGTACCTGTCCTGGGGATTTTCATTATTTTGTATTGTGTACTGTTGGAATGAATGAAATTAGATTTAGGTGCACTGGGATTGTGTAGAGTTGGAGTGAACAGGAAAGGGATCTGGGTCCATTGGGATTGTGTATAACTTCCATTTCTCTTTCTGTGTCATATCACTCTGTGTCTCTCCCTCTATGTTTCTGCCACTCTTTGATCTCTCTCTTTGTGTGCATGTCTCTCATGCTCTGTTTCTCTCCGCCATTCTATTTCTCTCTCATTTCCTGTATGTATCACTCACACATGGGTTTCCTTTCTCTCGATCGATCATTGTGTTTGTATCCATATCTCTGTCTCCTTTCTCTCTGTCAGTCCCTCCCTGTGAGTGTGCGCATGTCTCTATAATTCTCTCTCTCTCACTCCCTCTTTTTGTGTGTGAGTCAGTATCACTCACTGTTTCTCCCCTCTCTCTTTCACTGTATGTGGCATCTCCCTCTCTCTGTTTTTGTCATTCTCTCCGTGTTTGTGTGTGTGTGTCTCTCTCTCTCTCTCTTTCTGCCATTCTCTCTCCCACCATGTCAGTCTCTCTCTCTGTCATTTTCATCTCCACGTGTGCGTCTAATTCTCTCTGTCCCTGTATCATTATCTCTCCCTCTGCATCAGTCTGTCTCTCTTTATTGTTCTCTAGGGGTGTGTGTGTGTGTGTGTGTGTGTGTGTGTGTGTGTGTGTGTCCCTGTCCCTCCCCCTCCACCTCCCCATGACTGCAGGACATGTGGGGACAGTGGAAGACAGAAACAGGGGAATATATTATGGGGAACAAAAAAATGGCAGAAGAGTTGAATTGGTACTTCAGATCTGTGTTCACTGGGAAAGACACAAGCAATCTCCCTGAGGTAACAGTGGCTGAAGGACCTGGACTGAAGGGAATTTATATTTGCCAGGATTTGGTGTTGGAGGGACTGTTAGGTCTGAAGGTTGATAAGTCCCTGGGGCCTGATGGTCTACATCCCAAGGTACTGAAGGAGGTGGCTCTAGAAATTGTGGATGCGTTGGTGATTATTTTCCAGAGTTCGATAGATTCGGGATCAGTTCCTGCGGATTGGAGGGTGGCTAACGTTGTACCACTTTTAAGAAAGGAGCAAGAGAGAAAGCAGGAAATCATAGACCAGTTAGTCTGACCTCAGTGGTGGGAAAGATGCTGGAGTCAATTATAAAGGATGAAATTACGACACATCTGGATAGCAGTAACAGGATAGGTCAGAGTCAGCATGGATTTATGAAGGGGAAATCATGCTTGACTAATCTTCTGGAATTTTTTGAGGATGTAACTCTGATGGGCAAGGGAGATCCAGTGGATGTAGTGTACCTGGACTTTCAGAAAGCCTTTGATAAAGTCCCATATAGGAGGTTCGTGAGCAAAATTAGGGCGCATGGTATTGGGGGCAAAGTACTTACTTGGATTGAAAATTGGTTGGCTGACAGGAAACAGAGTAGTGATAAATGGCTCCCTTTCGGAATGGCAGGCGGTGACCAGTGGGGAACCGCAGGGATCAGTCATAGGACCTCAGCTTTTTACAATATATATTAATGATATAGAAGATGGTATTAATAGTAACATTAGCAAATTTGCTGATGATACAAAGCTGGGTGGCAGGGTGAAATGTAAGGAGGATGTTAGGAGATTACAGGGTGACCTGGACAGGTTAGGTGAGTGGACAGATGCATGGCAGATGCGGTTTAATGTGGATAAATGTATGGTTATCCACTTCGGTGGCAAGAACAGGAATGCAGATTACTACCTAAATGGAGTCAAGTTAGGTAAAGGGGCAGTACAAAGACACCAGTCAAGGAAGGCAAGCATGCAGGTACAGCAGGTAGTGAAGAAAGCTAATAGCATGCTGGCCTTCATAACAAGAGGGATTGAGTATAGAAGCAAAGAGGTTCTTCTGAAGCTGTGCAGGGCCCTGGTGAGACCGCACCTGGAATATTGTGTGCAGTTCTGGTCTCCAAATTTGAGGAAAGACATTTTGGCTATTGAGGGAGAGCAGTGTAGGTTCACGAGGTCAATTCCTGGAATGGCGGGACTCTTATGTTGAAAGATTGGAGCGACTGAGCTTGTATACCCTTGAGTTTAGAAGACTGAGGGGGATCTGATTGAGACGTATAAGATTATTAAAAGATTGGACACTCTGGAGGCAGGAAACATGTTTTCACTGATGGGTGAGTCCCGAACCAGAGGACACAGCTTAAAAATAAGGGGTAGGCCATTTAGGACAGAGATGAGGAGAAACTTCTTCATCCAGAGAGTGGTGGGTGTGTGGAATGCTCTGCTCCAGAAGGCAGTGGAGGCCCAGTCTCTGGATTCGTTTAAGAAAGAGTTGGATAGAGCTCTCAAGGATAGTGGAATCAAGGGTTATGGAGAGAAGGCAGGAACAGGATACTGATTGTAGATGATCAGCCATGATCATAATGAATGGTGGTGCAGGCTCGAAGGGCAGAATGGCCTACTCCTGCACCTATTGTCTATTGACTTGGGTACCTGAGAGTTTGCAGACTGAGTGATAGACTTTGTGGCTTTGCTTTTCTGGAGGTGAGGATTCATCGTGGAAGTGCACGAGTGATCTGGATGTTCCTTTCCTTTTGGCTGTTTCTTTTACTTCTGCTTCTGTTTTTAATCCTTCTTTTGTACACTAAGATAGTGCTGGAGAATGGCAACCTTGTACACTTTTCTCTGTACTTCTGTACTCAAGTACACGTGACAATAAAATCTAAATCTCTCTCACCCTCTACCTTTCTACCCTACTTTCTCTCTGTGTTTGTGTGTGTGTGAAACCCTGTTCTATATAAGGTACCATACACAGACAGACATACACACACAATCAGACACACACACACATACACATTCTCTCACACACCCCCACAAGCTCTCAAGACTTTTTCCATTGCCCACACTGTGCTTGCATTCCATCCTGTCCAAGCCGATAGGACTGAAGAGCTCCCACCCTTGAAGTTCCTTTGTCTGAGCTGGGAGCGAACTGTAACAAACACTCCCACTGTTCAGTGATTTGCACACACCCATCTGACTGTGTTACACAACAATGGGGCCAGCGCCTTGTCTCAGGGTCTGTATGTCGCAGTCTATAATCCTCCCCATCATTGTAGGATTCAACTACACAGAGCTCAATAGCTTCTCAGTTCAAATCTCATACCTCAGAGATAACTCCCAGAGCACAGGTAGGGCCCTGAGAATGGGCTCCCAAACCAGATGCCCCCTTGGGAGATGCCTGCACTCTTTATTGGAGCTACATTTCTGGCACATTCTGTTCCACACACATGCGCAAACATACACACACATACAGACTGACAAACAAATTCGCACACACAGACACATAGACAGACAGACGTGCACACACAGACACACGCATATACAGACAGACGCGCACACAGACAGACACACAGACTGACAAACGCACACACACACAGACTGAATGACAGACAGACAGACACATGCACACATCTGGGACACAGATTCGACCTTGCAAGAATGTGGTAGCTGTCCTCACATAACTGCTTGTGGGATCTTCCCAAGTACCCTACTTTCCTGACACGTGTTGCAAAGTATTTTAAAGGGCTCTGTGGTGTTCTGGAAAGGTACTAAACCAACAATCCGGTACGGTGGCTCAGTGGTTGGCACTGCTGCCTCACAGCACCAGGGTCCCATGTTTGATTCCAGCCTTGGGCAACTGTCTATGTGGAGTTTGCACACTCTCCCCGTGTCTGCGTGGGTTTCCTCCGGGTGCTCCGGTTTCCTCCCACAGTCCAAAGATATGCAGGTTAGGTGAATTGGCCATGATAAATTGCCCATAGTGTTAGGTGCATTAGTCAGAGGGAAATGGGTCTGGGTGGGTTACTCTTCAGAAGGTCGGTGTGGACTTGTTGGGCCGAAGGGCCTGTTTTCACACTGTAGGGAATCTAAACAAACAATCTATTTACTATTCTCAGTGGTTAGCATTACTGCCTCACAGTGCTTGGGACGTGGATTCAATCCCACCCTCAGGTGACTGTGTGGAGTTTGCATTTTCCCTGTGTCTATGTGGGTGTGCTCCAGTTTCCTCCCATGGACCAAAGATATGCAGGTTAGGATGGATTAGCCATGGGAAATACAGGGTTATAGGGTAGGCGTTGGAGTCTGGGTGGGATGCTCTCCAGAGGGTTGGTGTGGAGTCAACGGGCCAAATGGCCTGCTTCCACAAGACACAAGGCACTACAAGGCACTCATTGATGCTTAAAAGAGAAACCAAGTGCAATGTTTCAGGGAGGAAAGAGAAGGCATTATCAGGACGATCACTTGGAAAGCTTGCGCAGACATGAAGGGCTCAAAGGCCTCTTCCTTCAGGCAGGCGAGCCAATAAATGTACCTGCATCTCCTACATTCCCCCCCGAGACCAGCCCACTCAAACAACAATGGCCAGAACCTCTGTTAATTATCAATTTCACGTTACAATTCACTTGGCTCCTTTTTGAAAACTGTGCCATTCTGAATCCCATCCAGGTTAATAAACTCTCTCTCTCTCCCTGTCATTCTCGTTTGCTCATCAATGACAACCCAGCTCTCCCACAAAGCCCCAGACCTTGCTGAAATGGCTTCACCCTTCTTTGCACTGGGGTAGTTCCATTCCCAAAGGTTGGAGATTAATGACCACTTGGCTGTTCAACCGTGAGCAGCCTCACGGTGAGGCCTATTACTGCCCTCATGGATTGTGAAAAAGGGTGGACAGAGGGTTGGTGATGGGGTGGTGTGCTTAATCTGTTCAGCCCCTTCCTCGAGCCTGTTACACAGGAACAGGGGCAACCCCATTTCCAAGCCTGTAACATTGGAAAAGGAGGCCATTCAGACCCCTCCTCAAGTCTATTCTGCCGTCCCATCAGATCTTTACCTTAATTCCTATGACTCAGCCTGCTTTTGTAACCCCTGAACTCCCTTATCCACAAATCTATCAGTCTGATCTCCAGGTCTGTCACGTCTATGATGTGGAGGAAGTGAAGGGTAGGATAAACAGTTCACAGTCCTCCGTTCTCCAGGGAACTGCTTCCTGACATCACCCTGAATGGCCTATCTCAACTTTTTGTGATTCTGTCCCCTTGTTCTGCAGTCTACCATCCTCACCAGAAGAAATATTTTATCTCTATCAGCCCTACTTAATTATCTTAAATCCCTCGATCAGATCTCCTCCTTAATCTCAGTTATTGAGGGAATGTCAATCTAGTCTATCCTCAGAAGCTGCGGAAACTGCCTCCAGCCTGACATATTCTTCTAGAGATCTGGGGTCCAGAACTGAAGCTTGTTATCCCTATCTTTGCAATTAATCTCGCATGGAGTCAGACAGCTCAGAAACAGACCCTTCGGTCCAATTAGTCCAAGCTAGTCCCACCTGCCAGCATTTGGCCCATATTCCTCCAAACCTTTCCTACTTATGTACTTACCCAAATGTCTTCTACATGTTTTAACTGTACCTGCATCCACCACTTCCACTGGCAATTCGTTCCACACATGAACCAACCTGTGTGTATAAAAATGTTGCTCCTCATGTCCTTCCTCCTCTCACCTTAAAAATATGCCCCTTAGTTTTGAACTACCCCACCCACACGAAAGCTACTCATCTTATCCATGCCCCTCATGCTTTTATAAATCTCTATAAGGTCATCCATCGACCTCCTGCGCTCCAGTGAAAAAAAGTCTCAGCCTCTCATAATTCAAAGTTTCCATTCTTGGCAACATCCTGGTAAATCTTTTCTGAATCCGCTCCAATTTGATGATATCTTTCCTATAACAGGGAGACCAGAACTACTTATAGTATTTCAGAAGAGGCCTCACCAATGTCCTGTACAATCTCAGCATGATATCCCATTTTCTATACTCATGCTGACCTTGATCCTAGATACAAAGGTACAGCCAGTTCTTCTACGATGTGATGGCTGCGATCCTGTGCAACCCCGCGAGAAGAATTGTACTTTAGAAACAGCACTTAAAGTGTTTGTGCTGTAATCATGTTACAGCCAAGACATGTTTTAAAAGTTTGCGCTGGAGAAACAGCACCCTAATTCGTCAATCACATTAGAGCAAATCTGTGTTGACAAGACACGCATTGTAACAGAATGACCTGCACTGTAATTACTCCAGTCTGCGCAATTAGCTCCCAAGTGACATTGATCCCGGAACCTAGCACAGTTATTCTCATTAGTACAATTAGTTGTTCAGTCACCTCAGAATCACAATTTAGATTAGTGTGGTGCTGGAAAAGCACAGCAGGTCAGGCAGCATCCGAGGAGCAGATTCACAATTGAACAGTCCTTCCTAATCGGTGCCTAACCAGACCTTTGTATCTATTTATGTTGCTGTATCCTTTACTCAGGGACCGTTGGTGAGGGACACAGATAACAACAGCAAGGGACTTATTGTAAACTTGAAGAATACTGTATACCAGCAAGACTCACCTGGAGTACTGCATCCAGTTCTGGGGCACGTAGTAAGTGGTTAGGATCTGGAATACACTGACTGAGAGTGTGGTATTGATTGGTTCCATCATGGCTAACAATATGGAATTGGATGATTATCTGAGAATGAAAATTGTGCAGTACTAGGGGCGAGGGCAACAAAATGGTACAAGGTGAATTGCTGCTAAGGACAGACAACACAGGGACAATAGGCCAAATGGCCTCTGTCTACACAATAAAACTTCTGTGGGAAAGGTTGTGACTGATCAGAGACTGAGATTAGTTTGGGACATCTCAGACTCTGTCAAATATATAATAAATGTTACATGTGACCTCTTGTTGTAGAATAGTAAAACAGGTGAGGAAACCATCAACCCATTGTGACATTGATGATATGCCATTTAATTAGTCCCATTCCCCTTGCTCGTGTCCCTGTATGCATGAGCTGTTTCCGGAGATTTCCCCTAAATCTTTGCACCATACAAACCAAGCTGACATGCCACTAAAGTAATACTGCACTGTCAGAGGGTCAATGCTGAGTGAGCACCGCACTGTCAGAGGGTCAGCGCTGAGGGAGCACCGCACTGTCAGAGGATCAACGCTGAGGGAGCACCGTACAGTTAGAGGATCAGCGCTGAGGGAGCACCACACTGTCGGAGGGTCAGTGCTGAGGGAGTAGGCAGAGTTGGAGGGTCAGAGCTTTTGACTGACCCCTTCAAACACTCCCAGGACAGGGACACCACAGGGTTGGATACAGAGTAAAGCTCCCTCTAAACTGTCTCCCATTATACACTCCCAGGATGGGGACAGCACAGACTTAGATACAGGAGAAAGCTCCCTCTACACTGTCCACATCAAATGTGGAACCTGGAGGAAAGACTCTAGGTATTGAAAGACAGATCAGTTGTCACCTGATTGAATATTGAAACATTTGAGGGGCTGCAACACCTCCTTTTTTTGTTTTACAGGCATGTAGAGGATGCATGGTCTCTTCCTGTTCCTGTATAACAGGCTCAGAAGGGACTGAATGGTGCCTCCTCTTGTTCCTGTGCAACAGGCTTGAGGAGGGGGCTGAATGGCCTCCTCCAGTTCCTGTCTAACAGGATCAAGAAGGGTGGGCTGAATGACCTGGACGTGTCACTGCAGTGCATCTTGTAGATGGTACACACTGCTATCCCTCTGCGTTGGTGGTGGAGGGAGGGAGGGGGTGTTGAAGGTGGAGGGGGAGTCAGCGTGTTGATTGAGCAGGAAGGGGGGAACTGCTTTATCCTGGACGGTGACCAATCTCTTGAGTGTTGTTGGAGCCGCACTTGTCCAGGCAAGTGGGGAGTACTCCATCATCATCCTGACTTGTGCCTTGTCGACAGTGGGAGAAGCTGTGGGGAATCACTGCAATGCATCTTGTAGATGATACAAGGTACTTTTGCTGTGGGATGATAGGTACATGCACTTCAGCTGAGGGAAGCTGCTTTGATCTGGGTGGTGCTGAACTCTTGAGGGTACGTCACAGCCGATGTGCTCTCAGTGCCAAAGCCAGAACTATGTCATGTCTTTTTGTGATTGTTTCATGGAGCTGTTTTGTAACTGTGTTTAGTACTGTTTCTATCCCTTTTCTGGGCCTGAGTTTTGAGATTCTTTATATTTTTATAATAAATGAATTTTTAATTATATAACTTGCATGTGCATTGTGTTTCCTCTATCCAAATGACTCTATCCAAAGCATTACAAATTTTCCCAGACTGAACCAGTCTGTTTGTAATCTGCATGCTGAATCTGACCCTCAGAGCACGGTTCCAAACTCGTGAAGGATCCCGGTTCCCCCTTTTCTGTAACATCACCCCATGCCCTGCCAAGTGTCTGCTGATGAACCCCTTGTCCGTGCCATCATTATCTCAGTCTTGATGAAACTCTGGTCAGAACTGCGCAAAAACCTTCTTTGAACATTGCATTAGCGAGAGTCAGATTTAACCCGAGGCAACTGCAGTTGTACATGGGGTACTTACCCCTATGAAGCACGAATGTGACAGTATGAACTGTCCCCTATTCCCATTCCATCCTCCCCACCCCCACCCTTTGGAAAACAATGGGGCTGGGTTTCAGGAGGTTGGATTTATGGAGACCGACTACCACCAAACGTTGAGTGGGTCCACATCTGATTTTGAAAATGTAGGCCTCTGTGTTTTTAGAAGGTGGGCAGTCCATAGCCGGACATTCACCCTGTAGGTAACTCTATGATGCACCTTTCCTGGGGGGTTGGTAGACGGGAACAGTTGACGTGATGACCTATGATAGCCCTGAATCACCATGGATGCATTGAACTTTGAATTATAGCATGCATTTTACAAAAATAAAAGGATACACTGCCAGAAAACGCTTGCTGATGTAAATTCAGTGGGCATTGGAAGATGAATCCTGGAAAATCTCAACAAAGGTGCACTGAGGGAACTTTGAAGAGCAAGATTTCAAAGTGAGGCAAGGCAAGTCAAATCTAACTGGATTGGGGTCTCTTGTGGCTACACAAGATAATGAGCAATTCACCACAATCCCACTCCATACTGTGTCAATTCCAGCAGAAAGCCATCTCCTGCAGATTATGTCCCAAACTACAGACATCTTGGTTATAGAGTCATAGATTCATACAGCATGGAAACACACCATTTGGTCCAATTCGTCCCATGCTGACCATATTTCCCAAACTAAACCTGTCCCACTCGCCTGCATTTGGCCCAAATCCCTCTAAACCTTTCCTACTCAGGTACCTGTCTGGATGTCTCTGAAATGTTGTAACTGTACCTGCCTCTACCATTTCCTCTGGCAGCTCATTTCATATGTGAATCACTCTCTGTGTGAAAAGGTTGCCCCTTAAAGTCCTTTCTAAATCTTTCTCCTCTCACCTTAAATATATGCCCCTGAGTTTTGAACTCCCTTAACCTTGGGAAAAAGAACTTTACTATTCACCTTATCTATGTCCCTCATGATTTTATAAACCTCTATAAGGTCATCCCTTAACCTCCTATGCTCCATGGGAAAGAAATCTTAGCCCAACCAGCCTCTCCTTATAAATAAAAGCCTCCAATTCCGGCAACATCCTGGTAACTCTCTTCTGAACCCTCTCCAATGATCCCACAAGCAACGTTCAACTCTCCCCGTCTCAATCCTCATTTTCAAGGAGATGCAAGAAGAGGAGTAAGAGTCCATTTCAACCTTGGCCTGTGTGTATTAGTGAGCCAAGGTGGCACACGGTGTGTTCCACTGTGGATTTGCCCACAATTGTATCATGAAAGTCACAGAATAGGGTACACTAGTCACCTCTGCGCGGCTGGTAAATGCTTCACTCTCTCTGCCAAAGGCAGGAAAGTAAGCGAAACTGCAGTTGAAAAGAAACAAAAAAACCTCTCATCAGATCAGCAAAGCCAAGAATCAAGAAATCAATTGCTCACATCAGCACGACCAACAAGACTGCTGCAACATTGCACCATCAACCGCTCAGGAACAATCCAGACAGTGATCTCACATAGATGTTTTAACTTTTCTTTGGACTGAGTTCTCATGTTTTGATCTGTGTGTCTACGTGTTGCATCATTTATCCATCTTGCGTTTAGTCACTAATAAAGTCACTCTTTTGCTAACTCCAGACACTTTAGTAAAATTGGCTCATTTTAAAATAGAAATTCATTTGGTCTGGAAGAAAGGCACCCCAAAGGGAGGGGGTCCTTTTGAAATAGAATTTGTTGTGACCAACAGAGTTGGGGATGGGGTGGGGGGGCAATAAATAAAGATAGGGAGGCAGCTCATCCCTCCTCATCCAGCAACTTGACAATTTGGGATATCCCGTTTGGATTTACACAGTTTTGCGTGTTAAGCACTGCTCATAACATAGACAAGAGGAAGCTTTACACTGTATTTCATCTCATGCTGCCCCTGTTCTGGGAGAGTTTGATGGGAGACAGTGTAGAAAGAACTTAACTCTGTATCTAGCCCTGTGCTGTCCCTGTCCTGGGAATGATTGATGGTGATTGAGGAGAGAGAGCTTTATTCTGCATTTAACCCGGCGCCGTCTCTGTACCTGGGAGTGTTTGATGGGAGACAGTGTAGAAGGAACTTTACCCTGTATCTAATCCCATGCTGTCCCTGTCCTGGGAATGTCTGATGGGGATTGAGGAGCGGGGGTTTACTCTGTATCTAACCCTGTGCTGTCCCTGTCCTGGGAGTGTTTGATGGGGATTGAGGAGCGGGGGTTTACTCTGTATCTAACCCTGTGCTGTCCCTGTCCTGGGAATGTCTGATGGGGATTGAGGAGCGGGGGTTTACTCTGTATCTAACCCTGTGCTGTCCCTGTCCCTGGGAGTGTTTGATGGGGGACAGTGTAGAAGGAACTTTACCCTGTATCTAATCCCATGCTGTCCCTGTCCTGGGAGTGTTTGATGGGGATTGAGGAGCGGGGGTTTACCCTGTATCTAATCCCATGCTGTCCCTGTCCTGGGAGTGTTTGATGGGGATTGAGGAGCGGGGGTTTACTCTGTATCTAACCCTGTGCTGTCCCTGTCCTGGGAATGTCTGGTGGGGATTGAGGAGCGGGGGTTTACCCTGTATCTAACCCTGTGCTGTCCGGGTCCTGGGAGTGTTTGATGGGGGGGACAGTGTAAATGGAGCTTTACTTTGTATCTAATCGCATGCTGTCCCTGTCCTGGGAGTGTTTGATGGGATTGAGGAGTAGGGGTTTACTCTGTATCTAACCCTGTGCTGTCCCTGTCCTGGGAGTGTTTGATGGGGATTGAGGAGCAGGGGTTTACTCTGTATCTAACCCTGTGCTGTCCCTGTCCTGGGAGTGTCTGATGGGGATTGAGGAGCGGGGGTTTACTCTGTATCTAACCCTGTGCTGTCCCTGTCCTGGGAGTGTTTGATGGGGATTGAGGAGCAGGGGTTTACTCTGTATCTAACCCTGTGCTGTCCCTGTCCTGGGAGTGTTTGATGGGGATTGAGGAGCAGGGGTTTACTCTGTATCTAACCCTGTGCTGTCCCTGTCTTGGGAGTGTCTGATGGGGATTGAGGAGCGGGGGTTTACTCTGTATCTAACCCTGTGCTGTCCCTGTCCTGGGAGTGTTTGATGGGGATTGAGGAGCGGGGGTTTACTCTGTATCTAATCCCATGCTGTCCCTGTCCTGGGAATGTCTGATGGGGATTGAGGAGCGGGGGTTTACCCTGTATCTAATCCCATGCTGTCCCTGTCCTGGGAGTGTCTGATGGGGATTGAGGAGCGGGGGTTTACTCTGTATCTAACCCTGTGCTGTCCCTGTCCTGGGAGTGTTTGATGGGGATTGAGGAGCGGGGGTTTACTCTGTATCTAATCCCATGCTGTCCCTGTCCTGGGAGTGTCTGATGGGGATTGAGGAGCGGGGGTTTACTCTGTATCTAATCCCATGCTGTCCCTGTCCTGGGAGTGTCTGATGGGGATTGAGGAGCAGGGGTTTACTCTGTATCTAATCCCATGCTGTCCCTGTCCTGGGAGTGTCTGATGGGGATTGAGGAGCGGGGGTTTACTCTGTATCTAATCCCATGCTGTCCCTGTCCTGGGAGTGTCTGATGGGGATTGAGGAGCGGGGGTTTACTCTGTATCTAATCCCATGCTGTCCCTGTCCTGGGAGTGTCTGATGGGGATTGAGGAGCAGGGGTTTACTCTGTATCTAACCCTGTGCTGTCCCTGTCCTGGGAGTGTTTGATGGGGATTGAGGAGCGGGGGTTTACTCTGTATCTAACCCTGTGCTGTCCCTGTCCTGGGAGTGTCTGATGGGGATTGAGGAGCGGGGGTTTACTCTGTATCTAACCCTGTGCTGTCCCTGTCCTGGGAGTGTCTGATGGGGATTGAGGAGCGGGGGTTTACTCTGTATCTAATCCCATGCTGTCCCTGTCCTGGGAGTGTCTGATGGGGATTGAGGAGCGGGGGTTTACTCTGTATCTAATCCCATGCTGTCCCTGTCCTGGGAGTGTCTGATGGGGATTGAGGAGCGGGGGTTTACTCTGTATCTAACCCTGTGCTGTCCCTGTCCTGGTAGTGTCTGATGGGGATTGAGGAGCGGGGGTTTACTCTGTATCTAACCCATGCCTGTTCTATTCATCCAGCTGCATCCTGAGACTTTCAGTTCTTTGTCTGTACTGAGAGAATTATTTATTTTTTTCCATGTCCCTCCTACACATGCCATTGAGACTTGGAGTCTGCCGCTCCAAGTTAATTATCAACGGCCTAGTGATGGGGACGGCTTGAAACCACAACAGGAGGGATGTCTGTCAGGCAGCTTGTGACTGATATCAAACCAGGGCAAGGGAAGCTAGGTGTGGCCTGAAAAGCGGAGGTGGTACAGATTAGAGGTAGCGGTCAGGAAGAAAGCCTCTTGCAATGTGTCACTGCATGACACGGCAATGTGTCAGGAGCCGTCTCTGCAGGCTATGAATTGGACATCACCGAGGTCCCTATGTACTGCAGGCATTAACCATCTACAGACCACTCACCTCCTCTTACAACTAATGATCAGCGTACTTTATGGAGGGTCATTGTCGAGAGAGCACCACACTTTAGAGGGCACTGAGGGAGCGCCACACTGTCAGAATCAGTACTAAGAGAGTGCCACACATTCAGAGTCAGTGCTGAGGGAGTACGGCACTGTTGCAGGGTTAGTGCTGAGGGAAAAGGCACTGTTGCAGGATCAGTACTGAGGGAGTGCCACACATTCAGAGTCAGTGCTGAGGGAGTGCGGCACTGTTGCAGGGTCAGTGCTGAGGGAGTGCCGCACTGTCAGAGTCAGTGCTGTGGGAGTATGGTACTGTTGCAGGGTCAGTGCTGAGGGAGTGCCACACTGTCAGAGTCAGTGCTGAGGGCGTACGGCACTGACGGAGGGTCAGTGCTGAAGGAGCGGGCACTGTTGCAGGGTCAGTGCTGAGGGAGTGCCGTACTGTCAGAGGGTCAGTGCTGAGGGAGTGCCGTACTGTCGGAGGGTCAGTGCTGAGGGAGAGCCGCATTGGCGGAGGGTCAGTGCTGAGGGAGTGCCGTACTGTCGGAGGGTCAGTGCTGAGGGAGTGCCGTACTGTCGGAGGGTCAGAGCTGAGGGAGCGCCACACTGTCAGAGGGTCAGTGCTGAGGGAGTGCCGCACTGTTGGAGGGTCAGTGCTGAGGGAGTGGGCACTGTTGGAGGGTCAGTGCTGAGGGAGAGCCACACTGTCGGAGGGTCAGTGCTGAGGGAGAACCGCACTGTCAGAGGGTCAGTGCTGAGGGAGAGCCGCACTGTCAGAGGGTCAGTGCTGAGGGAGAGCCGCACTGTCAGAAGGTCAGTGCTGAGGGAGTGCCGTACTGTCGGAGGGTCAGTGCTGAGGGAGAGCCGCACTGTTGGAGGGTCAGTGCTGAGGGAGAGCCGCACTGTCAGAGGGTCAGTGCTGAGGGAGTGCCGTACTGGCGGAGGGTCAGTGCTGAGGGAGTGCCGCACTGTCAGAGGGTCAGTGCTGAGGGAGTGCCGTACTGTCGGAGGGTCAGTGCTGACCGAGTGCCGCACTGTCAGAGGGTCAGTGCTGAGGGAGTGGGCGCTATCGGACGGTCAGTACTGAGGGAGTGCCGCACTGTCGGAGGGTCAGTGCTGTGTGCACTGTTGAAGGGTCAGTGCTGACCATCGGAGGGTCAGTGCTGAGGGAATGCCGCACTGTCGGAGGGTCAGTACTGAGGCTGTGCCACACTGTCGGAGGGTCAGTGCTGAGGGAGTGTTGCACTATCGGAGGGTCAGTGCTGAGGGAGTGCCACATTGTCAGAGTCAGTGCTGAGGGCGTACAGCATTGTCGGAGGGTCAGTGCTGAGGGAGCGGGCACTGTCGGAGGGTCAGTGTTGAGGGAGTGGGCACTGTCAGAGGGTCAGTGTTGAGGGAGTGCTGCACTGTCGGAGGGTCAGTGCTGAGGGAGTGCCGCACTGTCGGAGGGTCAGTGCTGAGGGAGTGCCGCACTGTCGGAGGGTCAGTGCTGAGGGAGTGCTGCACTGTCGGAGGGTCAGTGCTGAGGGGGAGCCGCACTGTCAGAGGGTCAGTGCTGAGGGAGTGCTGCACTGTCAGAGGGTCAGTACTGAGGGAGAGCCGCACAGTTGGAGGGTCAGTGCTGAGGGAGTGGGCACCGTGGGACAGTCAGTACTAAGGGTGTGCCACACTAAGGGTCAGTGCTGAGGGAGTGTCCCATTGCCGGAGGGGCAGCCCCGAGGCAGTGTTACACTATCAGAGGATCTGCACTGAAGGAGCTCTGCACCATCAGAGCATCAATGCTGAAGGAGTGGGCACTCTCAGAGGGTCAGCACTGAGGGAGCACCACACTATCAGATGGTCAGTGCTGACAGACCGGGCATAGTTGGAGGGTCAGTGCTGAGGCAGCAGGCACTGTCAGCGGGTCAACGCTGAGGGAGCGGGCACTGTCAGCGGGTCAGCGCTGAGGGAGCGGGCACTGTCAGAGGGTCAGCGCTGAGGGAGTGAGCACTGTCAGAGGGTCAGCGCTGAGGGAGTGGGCACTGTCAGAGGGTCAGCGCTGAGGGAGCGGGCACTGTTGGGAGGTCAGTGCTGAGGGAGTGGGCACTGTCAGAGGGTCAGCGCTGAGGGAGTGGGCATTGTCAGAGGGTCAGCACTGAGGGAGTGGGCATTGTCAGAGGGTCAGTGCTGAGGGAGTGGGCACTGTTGGGAGGTCAGTGCTGAGGGAGTGGGCACTGTCAGAGGGTCAGTGCTGAGGGAGTGGGCACTGTCAGAGGATCAGTGCTGAGGGAGTGGGCACTGTCGGAGGGTCAGTGCTGAGGGAGTGGGCACTGTTGGGAGGTCAGTCCTGAGGGAGTGGGCACTGTCAGAGGGTCAGTGCTGAGGGAGTGGGCACTGTCAGAGGGTCAGTGCTGAGGGAGTGGGCACTGTCAGAGGGTCAGCACTGAGGGAGTGGGCACTGTCAGAGGGTCAGTGCTGAGGGAGTGGGCACTGTCGGAGGGTCAGTGCTGAGGGTGTGGGCACTGTCAGAGGGTCAGCGCTGAGGGAGCGGGCACTGTTGGGAGGTCAGTGCTGAGGAAGCACCGCAATGTTGGAGGGTAAGTGCTGAGGGAGCACCGCACAGTCGGAGGGTCACTGCTGAAAGAGCACTGCGCTGTAAATGGGTCAGTGCTGAGTGAGCACCACACTGTCGAAGGGTCGGTGCTGAGGGAGTGCTGCACTGTAGATGGGTCAGTGCTGAGGGACTGCCACATCATTAGAGGGTCAGCGCTGAGGGAGCAGGCACTGTCAGAGGGACAGTGCAATGGGCTCTGTCAGATGGTCAGTGCTGACAGAATACTGCAACTTTCATGTTATAACATTTATCCTGACTCCCTATCTGCCACTCCCAATCTAAGAAGAAGAATACAGTGACTGCTGAGTTCTCCCTCCGTGGAGATTGCAGGTGAACTAGGGGACCCCGGGCACTGACCCCTGCTGTTAGTGGGAGCTTGCTGTGTACCTAGTGGCACCAATTCTCCCCACTGACAGCTGAGACTCCCCACCCAAACCATTTTGGCAAGGCCTCAGGTGATCGATTGGGAAGTCAGCCCTTTTTGTCTTGATACCACAAAGTTCTTTGAAAGGTTTTGACCCAATTTCCTCTGGGAGCACTTGACAAATTCCTGGGATGCCGACACAGCCCATGTCCTTGAACAAGCGGCCGGTCCTGGGTGCTAACGTCTCGGCCTTTTGGCTTGGTGCCAGTTCCACCTTCGGATTACAATCCTGGGACCTGGTTCCAGGTGACAGACTCCCAAGGAGCCATGACCAGCAGGGCGTGAGAACTTGGGCATCTTTAACACACACTGTCTGTTGCTCCTGCACAGCGCCTGAACAGCAGGTCAGGGAGGAACCCAGGATATAATCTGGAACCAACTCAGATCCTTTTGCAGATACTGACTCAGCACGATCTACAGGGTCTCCCATAAACCAAGGACCCCTTCTAAATACAGACCCACTGTCCTGGGACCCCCTGTAAATATCGGCCCACTCACTGGGTTTCTCTGTGTAAGTACAGGCCTACTGCCTCAGGACCCCCTGTAAATACAGGTCCATTCCCCCCAAAACACCCTGTAAATACAAGCCCACTCCCCTGGGGACCTGCTGTAAATACAGGTCAATTCGTCCAAGGACACCTTGTAAATACAGGCCCACTCGCCTGGGGACCCCCTGTAAATACAGGCCCACTACCCTGTGGATTACCTGTAAATACAGGCCCACTACCCTGTGGATTACCTGTAAATACAGGCCCATTCTCCCAGGCACCCCCTGTAAGTACAGGTCCATTCCCCTGGGGACCTGCTGTAAATACAAGCCCACTACCCTGTGGGCTACCTGTAAATACAGGCTACTTCCCCCAGGGGCCCACTGTAAATACAGACCTACCTCCCCTCCCCCCACCCCCGGGGACACCTGCAAATGCCAACACACTTTCCTCCTGGGTACCCTTGAAATCGTGACACACTCCCCTTTCGAGGACTCGCTGCAAATAATGACACACTCCCTGGGGACCCCAAATAAATACTGACATATTCCCTTGTTAATAATGACAAGTTCGCCAGGGTGGGTGAAGGGGTTAATTGGGAATGTGTATTTAAGAGAGGCAGAGAGAGACAGAAAATGATTGGGTGTGTATGAACATATGAGTGTGTGTGTGTGTGTGTGTGTGTGACTGTGAGTGCATGTGTCTGCGTCCACGAGTGTGTGCGTGTCTGCATCTGTGTGTGTGTGTGTGTGTCTGTGAATGCATGTGTCTGTCTGCATCTGTGTGTGTGTGTCTGTGAGTGCATGTGTCTGTGACTGCATCTGTGTGTGTGTGTGTCTGTGAGTGCATGTGTCTGTGTCTGCAAGTGTGTGCGTGTCTGCATCTGTGTGTGTGTGTGTGTCTGTGAATGCATGTGTCTGTCTGCATCTGTGTGTGTGTGTCTGTGAGTGCATGTGTCTGTGTCTGCAAGTGTGTGTGTGTCTGCATCTGTGTGTGTCTCTGTGAGTGTGTTCGTGTCTGTATCTGTGTGTGTCTGTGAGTGCATGTGTGTATGGCTGCATCTGTGTGTGTGTGTGTCTGTGAGTGCATGTGTGTGTGTCTCCATCTGTGTGTGTGTGTGTCTGTATCTACGAGTGTGTGTGTGTCCGCATCTCTGGGTGTGTCTGTGAGTGCATGTGTCCATGTCTGTGAGTGCATGTGTGTATGTGTCTCCAGCTGTGTGTGTGTGTGTCTGTATCTGTGAGTGCATGTGTCTGTATCTGCGAGTTTGTGTGTGTGTGTCTGCATCCATGTGTGTGTCTGTGTGTGTGAACGCGTGGTTATGAACGTAGCCTTTCTGCAGGTCCCTACATATCTGTACCTGCAGAAGTACAGCTCGTTCAGGACCTGGGGAACGAAGCTTATCAGTCAATCATCATAATTCCTGATGAGGGTGGTTACAAGAAAAGAGCAGATTGTTGCAATATTCAAATCCTCATGGCATTGAGTGACAGCTACAGAAATGTTTTGAGGAACCGTTCCTGCATAAACACGTCCTCAGCCTCAGTGAGAAGAATCTCACCTCTTGAAAGTTCGTAGTGAAAGCATGTCGTCTGTAAGTACGCCTGATCGAGGCTGAATAGAACCCAAACACTGGGAGCTTTTAAGGCTCTTCACTCTCAGATAATGGTCTGGTCAGAATGAGATGAGAGTCTGTATTATCGTCTGCACCCTGAGGACAAGCCAATGAAAACCTCACCATTAATGACACATGCTGTGAGGGACTTCCCTTGCCATGCCAGACACATGGCCCTTGGTATTGTGCACAGCAAGATTCCAAAGCCAACAAAGTGCTATATAAAAATAAACTGCAGATCCTGTAACGTCAGAAACAAAAACAGAAATTGCTGGAAAATCTCAGCAGGCCTGGCAGCATCCATGAAGAAAGCAAAATTTATGTTTAGGATCCAGTGACACTTCTTCAGTGCGAAGTAACCTGGCTCTTTTTTTTTAAAGCATAGTTCGTCATCAGAATGATGTGTGTGTGTATGTGTGTGTGGTGTGCTGGGGGGGTGTTTCCTCTATATCCACCTGAGAAGGCACACACACAGAGCCCCTGGGTTTGATGGCATCACCCGAAAGATAGAAACTCCAACGATGCTGTGCCCACTTAGCATAGATTCAGCAAAGCAACATTAAAACAGTTAATGTAGTTAAATTCCAGATGGATGTGGGTGCAGAATACTTTTCCACATCACACACTCCCAAGGCCTCAAGGTAATACAGCACGGGGTTAGAGATAAAGTAAGCTCCCTCTCCACTGTTTCCAATCAAACACTCCTGGGAGAGGGACAGCTTGGGGTAGATAAAGAGTAAAGCTCCCTCTACACTGTCCCCCATCAAACACTCCCAGGGACGGGGAAAGCACAAGGTTAGATACAGAGTGAAGTTCCCTCTACACTGTCCCCCCATCAAACACTCCCAGGACAGGGAAAGCACAAGGTTAGATACAGAGTGAAGTTCCCTCTACACTGTCCTCCATCAAACACTCCCAGGGACAGGGACAGCACGGGGTTAGATACAGAGTAAAGCTCCCAATCCACTGTCACCCATCAAACACTCCCGGGGACAGGGACAGCATGGGGTTAGATACAGAGTAAAGCTCCCTCTACACTGTCCCCATCAAACACTCCCAGGATAGGGACAGCCCGGGGTTAGATACAGAGTAAAGCTCCCTCTACGCTGTACCCCCATCAAACACTCCCAGGACAGGGACAGCACGAGGTTAGATACAGAGTAAAGCTCTCTCTACACTGTCCCCCCATCAAATACTCCCAGGGACAGGGTCAGCACTGGGTTAGATACAGAGTAAAGCTCTCTCTACACTGACCCCCATCAAACACTCCCAGGGACAAGTACAGCACTGGGTTAGATACAGAGTAAAGCTCTTTCAACACTGTCCCCCATCAAACATTCCCAGGACAGGGAAGGCACAGGGTTAGAAACAGAGTAAAGCTTTCTCTACACTGTCCTCCACCAAACACTTCCAGGACAGGCGCAGCAGTGAGTCAGACATGGATGACAGCAGTCTGTTCCTGAATTTCAAGCCCAGGAAAATTCCATTTCTTGCCAGGAAACCAGGAAACATTGATGAGAATTGAATGAGATCAGCAAGCTGAATCCGGCTAATGTGTGCAACCTGGAGTGGGAAGGTTTTAAATACAGACTGTGGGCTCCTGTTAAACAGGGGAGTTGCAACTCTGTAAAGCACCAGCACTATGAATCACTGTGTGGATTTCTGTTTGGCGACATTACGTTTAATTGTGTTAATTAAGGTGTGTGGAGATGGATGGAACCCATTTTTTTACCATACCCACAATGCCTAATTGCTTCGCAGCAAACGTTTTGGATGTGGCTCACAGTTTCAGATCAATAGTGTGTAGCAAAGGATCAGCACTGAGGTAGCGCTGCACTCTCAGCGCTGAGGGATGCCACATTGTCACAGGGCCAGTGCCGAAAGAGTACTGCACTGTCGCAGGGTGAACACTGCACTGTCGCAGAGTCAGCACTGAGGAAATACTGCACTGTCTCAGGGTCAGTGTCAAGGGAATGGTGCCCTATTGGACAGTCAGCATTGAGGGAGCATTGCACTTTCAGAGGATTAGTCCTGACAGTACTGAGCACATTCCAGAATGCCATGCCAAGATTCAATGCTAAAACAGGGCACTCATCTGCTGTTTTACATGTACATAACAAATCCCATGGCCTCTTGCACATTCCAAAGTGATAACTTCACCACTTCAGATACAGGTACATAGTAACCAGTATTAAATAGCAAAAGACAGCCAACATGCACTGTGTCCCTGTACAGGAACACTTCCATCATTAGATTACTGATCCAGATCACCATGTAACAAAACCCTCTTTATGTGCCAGTAGTACCTCTGTGGATAACATATTGATCTACCACCACATAAGTCAAATGCTGACATTCTGAGATCTAAGCAAAAAAATGCAGGCTGACCCACTCAAAGTTGTACTGTGGGTCAGTGGTGATGGATTGCCACACTGTGGGGGGGGGGGTCAGTGCTGTGGTAGCAAGCACTGTGGGAGAGTCAGCACTGAGGGAGCAGACGCCGTCGGAGGGTCAGCACTGAAGGATCGACGGTGCGGTCGGAAGGTCAGCGCTGAGGTAGTGCCACAATGTCAGAGGGTCAGCGCTGAGGGAGCATTGCAGGATTAGTGCTGAGGGAGCGCCGTACTGTCAAAGGGTCAATGTCGAGGGAGCACTGTTGCGTACACAATCTCCAAATGAGACATTTACTGAGGGGATGCTCAGCATCTGCCCTTTCAGGTAAAATACACCAAGAAAACTTTAGCTGAAAGAATAACCATGGTGTCTTCATGAGCTCAGCACTCTGGTGGATGGCTCATCAAATTACAGCTTTGGGATCTTGCTGCACGCCGCTTTTCCCGCCTTAAACAGTGAGCACGCTTCAAAAATCAAACAAAGCTCAATAGTAAGGCACTGTGGATGCAGCGACTGGTGCTTGGGGGGAGAACGCAAGTCCCTTCTTTCTGCCTTTAATTGCCTGGAATCCCAAAAATCCCAATCTGTTGTTTTGGATCAGGATGAGAGGGAGGGCTGGTGTACAAGGAGTGTCTTGGATTCTCATTTCATTAACCGATTCTGCCACTGCAAACAAGTAGAGGCACAGACCACAAGGGGGGGGGGGGGGAGAAAAAACAGGGCAGAGATTAAACAAGCAGTCAGGAGACAGAAGAATCACATTCTCTCTATCGTCCCCAGGTATCTCAGCAAGTCTCAACTTCACTGCATCATCATTCGCCACGTGACTCATCCTCTTGTTGCCTGGGGCAAGGAAGCAGTCACTAGGTACCACAGAGGTTGAACACTGGCGTAGTGGGAAAATGTAGTTTTGCATCTCGCACCTATCCAGACAGACATGAGTGGCAAATTTCAGAGAAGGTAACAATTTACACTCCACCAGAAGAATGTGGCTGATTGGTTGGCAGGGTGACACCGACTGGGCAAGACCTTGCCATGGGGAATGTATCCAGAAACTGTCATCGACTGTGATTTACAGTTGTTTAAAAAGTAAACCGCAATGGCTGGATACGTTTCTTTTACACGCACAGGACAAGCTCTGACTAGGAACATATAGAGCTTCCAGTGGGCACAAGTGAACCATATTTGTCTTGAAACTGTAAACCAGTTGTTCATATAACTCTGAACGCAATTGGAAGTGTTCCTCAAATGCTGTCTCATCAACCGTTTGACATTCCAATTACGGCGATTCTGCAGCATTCAAAATGAAAAGCCTCCTTGCAGCAATTAGTAACGATTGTACTTCTATGATGCAGACTCCAAAGAGGACCTCCTCCTCATATCAGCAGTTTGTTTGGGAGTGTGGGTGGAAGAAGAGATGCACTGGGAAGATTAAGCAACAGCAACCCACCTAGACTCACCCCCCCCCCAACTCTATCACTTTGCATTTCCCATTGCTAACCCAGCCAGCCTGCACACTATGGACAATTTAATCTGCACATTTTGGACTGTGGAGGAAACCTATGCAGACACAGTGAGAACGTGCAAACTCCACACAGACAGTCGCCCAAGGTTGGAATTGAACCCAGATCCCTGGTGCTGCGAGGCAGCAGTGCGAACTACTGAGCCACCATGCTGCTTTGCAGCAACCTAATAACACACATCTGAAATGTACTCACTGTTCGAGATCAGAATCGCAGCAACCACTTGGCTTGTAGAAATCTCCCAGAAAGATGACTATTGATCCAGGAAACAGGGGAGATTGTCACTCCAGTACTGGTACTGGAAGCTGACACATCCAGCTAAGAGGATCAACAGAGTGACATTCAGCATCTTGATTGAAAGGTAGCACATCTGACAGTGAAGTGCTCCCTTATTACTGACCCTCCGACAGTGCGGCATTCACTCAGCACTGACCCTCCGACAATGCTGTGCTCCCTCAGTGTTGACCCTGACAGTGCCCGCTCTCTCAGCGCTGACTCTTAACAATGCCCGCTCTCTCAATGCTGAGGGTCCGACAGTGCCACGCTACCTCAGTATTGATGTTCTGACAATGCGGCGTTCCCTCAGCACTGACCCTCTGAGAGTGTGGCACTCCCTCAGCACTGACCCTCTGACAGTGCGGCACTCCCTCAGCACTGACCCTCTGACAGTGCCCACTCCCTCAGCACTGACCCTACGACAGTGCCCACTCCCTCAGCACTGACCCTCTGACAGTGCCCACTCCCTCAGCACTGACCCTCCGACAGTGCGGCACTCCCTCAGCACTGACCCTCCGACAGTGCGGCACTCCCTCAGCACTGACCCTCTGACAGTGCGGCACTCCCTCAGCACTGACCCTGCAACAGTGCGGTACTCCCTCAGCACTGACCCTCTGACAGTGCGACACTCCCTCCACACTGACCCTCCAACAGTGCGGCACTCCCTCAGCACTGACCCTCTGACAGTGCTCGCTCCCTCAGCACTGACCCTCCGACAGTGCGGCACTCCCTTAACACTGATTGACTGATAATGCGGTGCTCCCTCACCACTGATTCTCTGACAGTGAGGTGCTCCCTCAGCACTGACCCTCCCACAGTGCAGCACTCCCTCGACACTGACACTCCAACAGTGCGGTGCTTCCTCAGCCCTGACATTCCGACAGGACGGCACTCCCTCAGCCCTGACATTCCGACAATGCAGTGCTCCTGAAGTACAATTTCTCAGACAGCACAGTGCTCCCTCAGTACTAACTCTCCAAGAGTAGACCACTCAACTGTATGCTGACTGGTATCTATCAGCCTCCTCTCCCTCTGGGAGATATTTGCAAAGTGACTCATATCACTCTGCCATTTTTTACACTGACTAGAGACTTTCAATCTCAGTCAGATATCTGTATACTGACTGGTGTCTCTCATTCCCCCCCTCTCTCTCAGGAATATATATGTGCACTGACTGGTGTCTCTCAGCCCCTCTCTCTCTGGGATATATCTGTACGCTGACTGTTGCCTCTCAGTGCACCCCCCCCCCCCCCCCCCCCCCCTCAGGTGTGTTACATTTTGAGATGTTACGCCCATACAACTACCATCAGCTCCCTAATATCATTAACCTCACTCTAACTTGGTCTGCATGAGTGTGAAGTACACCAAAGTGCTTAGTTTGCAGCCTCGAAGCAGCTCTGGAACGGCTCAAACTGAGCCACATTATATAACTGTATGAGCAGGCACTGTACTTGGAATTTGGGAGTGACTCCAGAACTTAAAGGGTTATCCAAGGATGGGTCGCACAGAATGGGATGGCATACCGTCCCCACACCATTGGAGATTGAGGGCTGTGATCTGATCGAAAGGTGCAAGCTGATTAAAGGATTCAATAGTTTTATCAGGATTTTTAACATTTGCTCACAGATGAGGCTGTCATTGGCTGGACCAGCGCGGATTGACCCTCTGAGTGCAGTGCTCCCTCAGTACTGATCCTCTGATGCTGGTTATGGAACATACAATAGTACAGCACAGTACAGGTCCTTCAGCCCTCTATGTCGAGCCAACCTTTTATTCTACCCTAAGATCCGACTAACCTACATACTCTTTCTTGTAGTATCTTCCTTGTGCCTATCCAAGGGTCACTTAAACGTCCCTAATGTCTCTGACTCTACTACCACTGCTGGCAGTACATTCCACACAACCACCATTTTCTGTGTAAAGAACTTATCTCTGACAAATCCCCTAAACCTTCCTTCAATTACCTTTAAATCATGCCCCCTCATAGAACCTTACAGTGCAGTACAGGCCCTTCTGCCCTCATGATAGACATTTCCACCCAGGGAAAACATCTCTATCTATGCCTCTCAATATTTTGTACTCTATCAAGTCACCTCTTATCCTTCTACACTCTAATAATAAAAGTCTTAGCTCCCTCAACCTTTCTTCATAAGACATGCCCTCCAGTCCAGGCAGCATCCTGGTAAATCTCTGCACTCTCCCTAAAGCTTCCACATCCTTCCTATAATGAGGCAACCAGAACTGAACACAATATTCCAAGTATGGTCTAACCAGAGCTCTATGGTCTAACTGCAACATAACCTCACAGTTCTTAAATTCAATTCCCGCTGCTACTGAAAGCCAATACACCATACGCCTTCTTAACAACACAATCAACCTGGGTGGCAACTTTGAGGAAATCTATGGACATGGACCCCCAAGATCCCTCCGTTCCTCTACACTGCTAAGAATTCGGCCTTTAATCCTGTATTCTGCATTCAAATTAGATCTTCCAACATGAATGACTTCAGACTTTTCTAGGTTGAACTCCATCTGCCACTTATCAACCGAGCTCTGCATCCTGTCGTCTCGTTGTAACCTACAACAGCTCTCCATACTATCCACAACTCCACAAACCCCTCACGTCATTAACAAACTTACTAACTCACCCTTCCACTTGCTCATCCAAGTCATTTTTAAAAGTCACAAAGAGCAGAGGTCCCAAAACCGACCCCTACAGACCACCATTGGTCACCCAACTCCAGGCTGAATACTTTCCACCTACCACCTGGTCTTTTATGGGCCAGTCAATTCTGTATCCAGACACACAGGCTTCCCTGTATCCTATGCTCCCTACTTTCTGAATGAGCTTACCACGGGAAACCTTATCAAACACCTTGCTAAAATCCATATACAGCACATCCAATGCTCTACCTTCATCAACGTGTTTTGTCACATCCTCAAATAATTCACTAAGGTTTGTGAGACATGACCTGCCCCTCACAAAACCATACTAACTATCTCTAATCAAACTATAGTTTTCCAGGTAATCATAAATCCGGTCTCTCAGAATCCTCTCCAATACTTTACCCACCATTGACCTAAGTCTGACTGGACTGTAACTGCCAGGACTATCCCTATTCCCTTTCTTGAACAAGGGAATAACACTTGCCACCCTCCAATCATCTGGCAATACTCCTCTTATCCTTCTACACTCTAATAATAAAAGTCTTAGCTCCCTCAACCTTTCTTCATAAGAACATGCCCTCCAGTCCAGGCAGCATCCTGGTAAATCTCTGCACTCTCCCTAAAGCTTCCACATCCTTCCTATAATGAGGCAACCAGAACTGAACACAATATTCCAAGTATGGTCTAACCAGAGCTCTATGGTCTAACTGCAGCATAACCTCGCAGTTCTTAAATTCAATTCCCGCTGCTACTGAAAGCCAATACACCATACGCGAGGATGCAAAGATTGCCGTTAAAGGTGCAGCAATCTCTTCCCACGCTTCCTGTAGTAACCAAGGGTATATCCTGTCTGGCCCACGAGATTTATTTATCCTTATGTTTTTCAAAGTTTTCAGCACATCCACCTTCCTAAAATCAACCTGTTCAAGCATATCAGTCTGTTTCACGCTGTCCTCAGAAATGTCAAGGTCCCTCTCAGTAGTGAATGCTAAGGCAAAGTATTCATTATGGACTTCCCCTACTTCCTCTGATTCCAGACACAAGTTCCCTCCACTATCCCTGATCAGCCCTATCCTCACTCTGGTCATCCTCTTGTTCCTCACATAAGTGTAGAATGCCTTAGGGCTTTCCTTAATCCTACCCATTTAAGCTTTCTCATGCCCCTTTCTAGATCTCCAAAGTCCATTCTTCAGTTCCTTCATGACTATCTTGTAACCCTCTAAAGCCGTATCTGAACCTTGCTTCCCAAACCTTAAGCAAGCTTCCTTCTTCCTCTTGACTAGATGTTCCATATCCTTTGTCACTCAAGGTTCTTTCAACCTCCCATCCTTTCCTTGCCTCAGTGGGACAAACCTGTCCAGCACTGTCAGCAGGTGCTTCCTAAACAACCTCCACATTTCTGTTGTGCATTTCCCTGAGAATATCTGTTCCCAATCTAGGTGCCCCAGTCCCTGCTAAATAGCATTGTAATTCCCCTTCCCCCAATTAAATATTTTCCCATACTGTCTGCTCCTATTCCTCTCCATGAGTATAATAAAGGTCAGGGAGTTGTGATCACTATCACCAAAATGCTCTCCAACCTAGATATCTGACACCTGGCATGACTCATTGACAAGCAACAAATCTAATATGGCCTCCCCTCCAGTTGGCTTATCTACATATTGCATCAGGAACACTTCCTGGACATACCTGACACAGACAGCTACATCCAAACAATTTGAACTAAGTAGGTTCCAATCAATATTAGGGAAGTTAAAGCCACCCTGTTACTTCTGCACCCTTCCCAAATCTGCCTCCTAATCTGCTCCTCCTCGTCTCTGTTGCTATTGGGGAGCCTGTGGTTAAGTATCAACCATGTCACAATGTGGGGTCTTGAGTCACATTAAGGTCAGACCAGGCAAGGGCAGCAGGTTTCCTTCCCTAAATGACTTTAGTGAACCAGTTTACTCCTCAAGAATCAATGATGGTTGTTTGATTCTTTATTGAAGATTTTTATTGAATTAAAATTCCATCATCCAGTGTGGCGGGATTTGAATTCAGTCCCGAGAGCATGGTCTCTTGATTGATAGTCCCACAGTAGCACCGCCAGGCCACTGTCTCCATCTCCTTTGGTGAGGAGGTACAATGCAGAACTAGAGTTGGGTGGGAAGGGGCTGGTGATGGAAGAGACCCCTTAAGTATTCAGCCAGGATGTTCAGGGGTGATGTCAGACATCACTCACACATGGGGAGTGAGAATCTGGAACTCCATCATCCACCCTTGGCCCTTGCCAAAACCAAGGCCCGTCAAGCCCAAAGGGTTTATTGTAAAATTCAAACCAGACCATGCTGGATTAGGGTTCACTCAAGAGGGAATTCTCAGTTATTTTACCAAGACTAGAAATCCACATGCACTGACGGGGTAAACAGTAATGAACAGGAGGCAGCAGCCTCTCAGACATTCCAGACAGATGATTTCAGCCAGCGCAGTGGACATGCTTTCTGGCCCCCAGGCAGGAACACTTCCATCATTACCGGAGTACTGACCCACATCAGCAGTCTCCCCTGACTGGAAGAATGTGGCTGAGTAACTCTCATGTTTGTTAATCTGGAAATGGTGGGGTAGAAGGTAAGATTTGGAAAGTTGGGAGAATTTTGGGGGTGCTCACCTGCCTGATGTTCACTTGGGCAATGTAGTGAGAGCTTTATTCTGCCTGTAATCCCAAACCTGTCCCTGTCTTGGCAGTGTTTGATGGGGACAGTGTCGGGCAGCTTTAATTTCAGTGTAAATGAATAGAGAGAGCTTTACTCTGTATTGAAGCCTGTGCTGTCCCTGCCCTGGGAGTGTTTGATGGGGGACATTGTCGAGAGAGCTTTACTTTGCATCTAACCCCATGCTGAGCCTGCCCTGGCAGCGTCTGATGGGGACGGTTTAGGGGAAGCTGTATTCTGTACCTAATCCTGTACCATCCCTATCCTGGGAGTGTTTTTTGAGGGTCAATGTCGAGGGAGCTTTATGCTGTATCAACCCTGTGCTGTCCTTGTCCTGGGAGTGTTTGATGGGGGACATTGTCGAGTGAGCTTTACTCTGTATTCAGCCCCATGCTGTCCCTGTCCTGGGAGCATTTGATGGGGGACAGTGTAGAAGGAGCTTTACTCTATGTCTAATCCTGTGCTCTCCTTGCTCTGGGAGTGTTTGATGGGAACAGTCTAGAGGTGGCCTTACTCTGTGTCTAACCCCGTGCTGTCCCTGTGTGGGAGTGTTTGATGGGAACAGTGTTTACTACTTCATGTTAAGGAATCCAAAGTTCACCGGAGAGGCAGTTAGTTCATTCTTCCCCGCTACCACAGCCTTCCAGGTGTCACTGCACACCTGCCCCAGTGATGAAACTGTTAACATCGTGGTGCAGGTACAACTCAATCCTCGATAATCCAAGGTCCCTGGGGCCTCCGTTCCACTGTCCAGTGATCTTGAAGAACCACACAGAAAAGCACCTTTGTCACACAGATGGATATCACTGCCAATTGTGCAATGAATGGTACAATGGAGATATTGTTCGGGAGGTTTGTTAAGTCATTGTGTTGTGAAGACAGATATACTCCACTCCACCGCCCCCCCCCCCCCCCCCAACCACCTCCGTCCTCACTCCCAACCCCTTTCGTATGCCCCGACCTCCTCCCTTTGAGCCTGAATCTGCTGTTGTGTGATTTACAAACTTGCGATTAGTAACAGCTTCCAGGGAGTACGCAATTTTGAAATTGGGGGATTCCGCTTTTAAAAAAAAAGGTCTTCCATGTAAGTCACACACGAGAAAGAGTTCTCCTACTCCCAAGATCCAAAGGTCTGTGGAACTCTCCAGCCCAGAGAGAAAGGAGTTGGCTGGGCTGACTGACTATTCTATTAAGAGGGGACATAAAGAGTGATCCATGATTGATGGGGAAATTTAATGGTTACTGGGGGGGCGGGGGGTTCAGATTGCAATCAGAGCAGCCACCATCTCACTGAATGGTGGAATAGGCTTCAGGGACTGAACGCTCAGTTTTGCACCTATTTTGCATATTGTTATATACAGTATGTTAGATCGAAGTAACAGCTAGGGGCTAATCAATGGTACGGTGCAATATGTGATGGGCGCTGTCAGAGTTGAGATATTTCAGCCCCTGATCCCAGGCACAGAATGTTCCCATGCAAATCTCCTTTCCCCTCACAAAGCCCACCAGCCCTGGTGTCTCACTGAGGTCTTGCCATATTGGGAGAAGGCCAGAACACACACTCCTTTAACATCTTTTGCCATCTCACAGGGTGCTAAAGGACCCTGCAGCCAAGGAAGGAGTGTGTCCTCTTTTTCTAAAAGATGGTCCCTGCTCTGAAACAGAAAGCAAATCAGCCACAGAGCGAACAGCAAGATCCCACTAGCAGGCAAGATGATGAATGGACCAATAGGCTGAAGTGTCAATACCAGGCACTGGACGTTGGGGAAATCTCCTGCTCGACCCCCCCCCCACCTTTTTCCAATCAGGCTATCAGAGTCATCAATAGCATCTGAGGGGCAAGTGGCAATTGAGTGTGACACTGGAATGAAGGTGTATTCGACAAAGGAGAATTTTCTCTCTAAGGTAATGTGCTGTCTCTGTCCTGGGAGAATTTGAGGGGGAACAGTGCAGAGCCAGCTTTACTCTGTATCTAGCCCCATGCTGTCCCAGTCCTGGGAGTGTTTGATGTGAGGACGGTGTATCTAACCCCCTGTCCCTGTTTTGGGAGTGCCTGATAGGGTGGGGGAGTAGGGGGAGGGGGGGAAGGGGACAGTGTGTAGAGTGAGCTTTACACTGCAGTCAACCTTCCTGGGAGTGTTTCATTGGGACAGTCTCAAATGACTCCACAGAGGTTGGGAGCCCATCATCAGATCACCCCTTATTTACATGTTGACAGCCCCTGACATTCGTCCAGCTCCCTCAGACCAGCTCACAGAGTGAATAGAACTTATGACACTCCTGTTTCTATCTGTCAGCCAAGGCTCCCTGATTGGATCAGATTAACAGCCCCAGTCAGGGAACCCATATTCTACGAGGTCCACCTAGCTGACCTCATTACAATCACTACACTATAGAAGGAACTTTACTCTCATCTAGATACAAACATTTGAATTCAGAATACGATGAGGCCAATTAGCCCCTCGAGTCTGCTCTCCTGTTCTAAAAGGTCTTGGCTGATCTGATTACTCCACATTCCTGCCTATCCCGATTAACCTTTCACCCTACCTTGGCTATCATGAATCTATCACCCTCTGCCTTAAGAATGCTCTAAGACTCTGGTTCTACGGCCTTTTCAGAAGCATGTTCGAAGACTCGCAACATATTTAAGAAACAATTCCCCCCATTCTCGGCTTTGAAAAGGGCCTGTGGGGCAACATTTTTACACAGAAGATGGTGTGTGTATGGAACGAGTTGCCAGAGGAAGTGGTGGAGACTGGTACAAATACAACATTTAAAAGGCATCTGAATGAATACATGAATCAGAAGGGTTCAGAGGGATATGGGTCAAATGCTGGGAAATGGGACTAGATTAATTTAGGGTATCTGTTTGGCACGGACAGGTTGGACCAAAGGGTCTGTTTCCATACTGTACAGCTTTAGGACTCTAGGTGAGAGACCCTTATTTTTAAATTGTGACATTCCCCACCTCTCCAGATTCTCTCACAGAGGAAAATATCCTCTCCACATTGCCACGCTGTCCCTTCCAGTCCATCCCTGTCAAGACCCCTCAGGATTTTATATATTTCAATCAAGTCTCTGCTGACCCTTCTAAACTCCAAACCCAATCTGCCTAATATTTCTTAAAAGACAACCTATCCCATTCCGGGGATTAGTCTGGGTAATGTTCCTCCAATCTGTCTTATCTGCCCAGTCATATCCTTCCATAAACAAGATGACTAACACAGTACTCCAAATGTAACCTCACCTGTGCCTTATATCACTGAAACATAATCTCACTTTTAAAATCAGCTCACTTTGTAATAGCTTTCCTGATTACTTGCTGTGTCTGCACACTAACCTTCTGTGACTCATGTACCAGGACACTTAGATGCCTCTGCATCTCAGAGCTCTGAAACCTCTTCCTATTTAAATATTTTTCGGGTTTCCTGCAAAAATGGACAATTATGTTGTGGCTGTACAGGACCTTGGTTAGGCCACTGTTGGAATATTGCGTGCAGTTCTGGTCTCCTTCCTATCTGAAAGATGTTGTGAAACTTGAAATGGTTCAGAAAAGATTGACAAGGATGTTGCCAGGGTTGGAGGATATGAGCTATAGGGAGAGGCTGAACAGGCTGGGGCTGTTTTCCCTGGAGTATCGGAGGCTGAAAGGTGACCTTATAGAGGTTTACAAAATTATGAGGGGCATAGAAAGGGTAAATAGGCAAAGTCTTTTCCCTGGGGTCGGGGCGTCCAGAACTAGAGGGCATAGATTTAGGGTGAGAGGGGAAAGATATAAAAGAGACCTAAGGGGCAACCTTTTCACACACAGGGTGGCACAGGTATGGAATGAGCTGCCAGAGGAAGTGGTGGAGGCTGGTAAAATTGCAACATTTAAGAGGCATCTGGATGGGTATCTGAATAGGAAGGGTTTGGAGGGATATGGGCCAGGTGCTGGCAGGTGGGATTAGATTGGGTTGGGATATTTGGTTGGCATGGATGAGTTGGACCCAAGGGTCTGTTTCCATGCTGTACATCTCTATGACTCTAATTGCACCCTTTCCTATGTCCCAGATCTTTGCCCCCTCACTCGGTCTATCCCTATCCCTTTGCAGCCTCCTAACGTCCTTTACATAACTCACTTCCAGAGTTCTCTTTGAATCAGCAGGAACTTTGTGGCAATGTTTGAACCCTTTCACCCAAAACATTTCTTTAAATTGTAAAGAGATGAGGTCCCAGCACTGAGCCACGTGGGACACCACATGAGACATCCTGCCCATTTATTGATACTCTCTGCTTCCTGTTACCAACCTTCTACCGTGTCAGTCTATGACTCCCTACACCATGAGCTTATCTTTCACACAATAGCCTTTGATGTGGCATCTTATCACATTTTCTGGAACAATATATCCACTGGTTCTGCCTTATCTACAGCACAAATAGAGGGGAATGACTGGAAGTGGTGTGAGAACAGGGATGGGGAGAGTATGAGAGAAGGGGGAGGGGAGGGTGTGAGAGGAGGGGGATGGGGAGGGTGTGAGAAAAGGGATGGGGAGAGTGTGAGAGAAGGGCAAGGGGAGGGTGTGAGAGGAGGGAGAGGGAAAGATGTTAAAGGAGTGGGAGGAGACGATGTGTGTCCCCAAAGCCCATCAAGTGGACACAGAAACCCAGTTGAGATACTCCATTTTTCAGATGTTTGCCCTTCACTTAACCTATCTATATCCTCCTGTCACTCCTTTACATCGTCTTCACAATCCAGTTCCTACATTGTACAGTTTGAATATGTTGATTTATTGTTGTCACCTAAACCAAGGTACAGTGAAAAGTGTCGTTTTATGTGCTACATAGGCTGATCGAAGTGCATCAGGGTAGCAGAACAGAGTGTAGAACACAGTGTTACAGCTGCAGATAAAGTGCAGAGAGATCAGAATTAACATTTGAGAAGTCAGTTCACAAGTCTGATAACATTGGGGAAGAAGCTGTTCATGAATCTGTTAGTACATGTCTTTTATATCTTCTGCCCAACAGAAGAGGGTGGGAGAGAATATGACTGGGTGGGGGTGTGGGGCCTTTGATTAGGTCAGTTGCTTTCCCGAGGCACTGGGAACATAGATGGAGTCAGTGAAGGGAAGGCTGCTTTGCGTGATTGACTGGGCTATGTTCATGACTCTCTGTAGTTTCCTGTGGTCTTGGGAACAGAAGTGATGCATCCAGATAGGATGCTTTCTAAGGTGCATTTATAAAAATTGGTAAGAGTCTTTATGAACATGCTGAATTTCCTTAGTCGCATGGTGGGCGGCACGGTGGCTCTCCTGCCTCACAGCGCCAGGGACCCGGGTTCAATTCCCACCTCGGGCAAGTGTCTGTGTAGAGTTTGTAGATTCTCCCTGTGTCTGCGTGGGTTCTCCCACAGTACAAAGATGTGCAGGTTAGGTGAATTGGCCATGCTAAAATTGCCCATAGTGTTAGGTGCATCATTCAGGGGTGAATGTAGGGGAATGGGTCTGGGTGGGTTGCTCTTCAGAGGGTTGGTGTGGCCTGTTTCCACACTGAAAGGAATCTGAAAAAAAAAACTCCTGAGGAAGTAGAGATGCTGTGTTTTCTTGACCATCGCTTCAATATGGGTGGACCAGGACAAATCTTTGGTGATTATCACTCTGGGAACTTGACACTGTCAACCATCTCCACCTCAGGACCACTGATGCTGACAGGAACATGCCCTCCACTCTGCCCCCTGAAGTCAATGACCAGCTCCTTCATTTTGCTGATGCTGATGGAGAGCTTGTTGTCGTTACACCATACCGCTAACCACTCCATCTCTTTCCTGTACTCTGTCTCATTTGTTGTGTTTACACAGCCAATGAAAGGAACTAGTCTCATTTGCCCGTGTCTGGCCCTTATCCTTATAAACCTTTCCTACCAATGTACCTGGGAGAAAGTGAGGACTGCAGAAGCTGAAGATCAGAGTTGAGAGTGTGGTGCTGGAAAAGCCCAGGTCAAGAGGCATCCAAGGAGCAGGAAAAATAACATTTCAGGCAATAAGCCCTTCAATAGGAATGAGGCTCATGGGCTGAGGGTGCTGGGAAATAAATGAGAGGGGGGGTGTAGGGTTGGAGGGGAAAATAGCTCAGAACGCGACAGGTAGATGAAGGTGGAGAAGAAGGTGATAGGTCAGAGAAGAGGGTGGAGTGGATAGATGGGAAAGGTGATGGACAGGTCAGGAGGGTGGTACCAATTTGGAGGTTTGGGATTGGGATAATTTCAGGAGGGTGGTAACATTATCCCAGTCCCAAGCCTCAACTCCGCTATTCACCTTATTTATGCCCCTCAAGTTTTTATAAATCTAACAAAGTCACCCCTCAGCCTCCTATGTTCCCGGGAAAAAAAAGACCCAGCCCATCAGTCTCTTCTCATGACTCAAACCTTCCAATCTCAGTAACATCCTTAGAAATTGTTTTTGTACCCTTTCCAGTTTAATAGCATCCTTCCCTTTAGCAGGGCAACCAGAATTGTACACAACACACCAAATGTGGTCTTACCAATGTCTTGTACAGCTGTAACATGACATGCCACCTCCTGTACTCAATGTTCTGGTCTATGAAGGCAAGTGTGCCAAACGCCTTCTTCACTACCCTGTCTACCTGTGTTGCCACTGTCAATGAACTGTATACCTGCACACTAGGTCTCTGTTTGATAATATTCCCCAGAGCCATACCATTAACTGTGTAAGTCCTGCCTTGGTTGGTTTTACCAAAATGCAACACCACTATCCCTTTTGGAACATGTGAGACAAACCAGGTAGGTGTCTGGGGATAGGTCAGCCAGTCAAGGACTGGGAGTGAGAATGAAAGGAGAGCTTAACTGACTAAGTTCCTCGTCAATGACTCACACTCCATGTCACAGTGACAAACAACATCACAAAGGCAGGGCAGGAAGAGACTTTTGCAATGACCCAGCCCTCCCTGTCTCAGTTCTGAGATGTGGAGGAGCCGCTGTTAAACTAGGATGGACAAAGTTAAGAATCACCTGGCGTTGTGTGATTTTGAACTCAGTTCTGAGACATATCTGTGTCAGTCTGTGTCTGGCACTGCCATGGGCACAGACCATATTGGGAAACCCTTCCTGTCCTCCTTTGTTGTTCAGACGTTTTTAAAACGAAGAGGGGCGTGGATAGGGTGAAAATTCAAGGTCTTTTACACAGGCTGAGGGGGTAAAAAAACGAGAGGGCATACGCTTAAAGTGAAAGGGGAAACATTTAAAAGGGACCTAAGGGACAACGTTTTCAAGCAGAGGTGGTGGTGAACGTATGGAATGAACCATCAGAGGAAGTGTTAGGGACTGGTACAATGACAACATTTAAAAGGCAGCTGGATGGGTATATTAGTAAAAAGGTTTAGACAGATATGGGCCAAATGCGGGCAAAATAACTAGGTTCATTTAGAATATCTGGTTGGTATGGACAAGTTGGACCAAAGGGTCTATTTCCGTGCTGTAAATATCTATGACTGTATGAGATGTGAGCATCACTGGCTGGGCTGACATTTAGTTCACATCCCTAACTGCCCCCTTGAGCAGCTGGAGTACGTGGGAAGCAAGGGCACCCTAGTCACCATTAGGGGAGGGAGATCCAGGATTTTGACCTGGCAACAGTGAAGGAATGGCCTGTATTGTTTCAGTGCGTTTGTGCTGCTCTTACATAGAACATAGAACATAGAAAAATACAGCGCAGTACAGGCCCTTCGGCCCTCGATGTTGCGCCGACCGAAGCCTCCTAACCTACACTAGCCCAATAACCTCCATATGCTTGTCCAATGCCCGCTTGAATGACCATAAAGAGGGAGAGTCCACCACTGATACTGGCAGGGCATTCCATGAACTCACAACCCGCTGAGTAAAAACATCTACCCCTAACATCTGTCCTATACCAACCTCCCCTTAATTTAAAGCTGTGTCCCCTAGTAACAGCTGACTCCATACGCGGAAAAAGGTTCTCACTGTCAACCCTATCTAAACCCCTAATCATCTTGTACACCTCTATCAAATCTCCCCTAAACCTTCTTTTCTCCAATGAGAAAAGTCCCAAGTGCCTCAGCCTTTCCTCATACGATCTTCCTACCATGCCAGGCAACATCCTGGTAAACTCCTCTGCACTCGTTCCAATGCCTCCACATCCTTCCTATAGTATGGCGACCAAAACTGCACACAATACTCCAGATGAGGCCGCACCAGAGTCTTATACAACTGCAACATGACCTCAGGACTCTGGAACTCAATTCCTCTACCAATAAAGCCCAGTACACCAAATGCCTTCTTCACAGCACTATTTACCTGGGTGGCAACTTTCAAAGATCTGTGTACATGGACACCAAGATCCCTCTGCTCATCCACACTACCAAGTAGTCTACCATTAGCCCAGTAATCCATCTTCTTGTTACTCCTACCAAAGTGAATGACTTCACACTTAGCTACATTGAATTCCATTTGCCACCTTACTGCCCAGCTCTGCAACTTATCTATATCCCGCTGTAACCTGCCACATCCTTCTTCGCTGTCCACAACTCCACCGACTTTCGTGTCATCCGCAAACTTGCTCACCCAGCCTTCAAGCCCCTCCTCCAGGTCATTTATAAAAATGACAAACAGCAATGGTCCCAAAACAGATCCTTGTGGAACACCACTAGTAACTGCTCCAAGATGAACCTATACCATCAACTACTACCCTCTGTCTCCTTCCAGCCAGCCAATTTCTAATCCAAACCTCTAATGCACCCTCGATGCCATACCTCTGTAGTTTTTGCATTAGCCTGCCATGGGGTACCTTATCGAATGCCTTGCTAAAATCCATGTACACCACATCTACTGCTTTACCCTCGTCCACTTCCTTGGTCACCTTCTCAAAGAATTCAATAAGGTTTGTGAGGCACGACCTGCCCTTCACAAAACCACGCTGACTATCCTCGATCACATTATTCCTATCCAGAGGTTCATAAATCCTATCCCTTACAATTCTCTCTAAGACTTTGCCCACAATCGAAGTGAGACTCACTGGCCTATAGTTACTCGGGCTATCCCTGCTCCCCTTCTTGAACAAGGGGACCACATTAGCTATCCTCCAGTCTTCTGGCACTATTCCCGTAGACAACGACGACATAAAAATCAAGGCCAATGGCTCCGCTATCTCCTCCCTAGCTTCCCAGAGGATCCTAGGATAAATGCCATCAGGCCCAGGGGACTTATCTATTTTCATCCTTTCCAGTATTCCCCAGACCTCTTCCCTACATACCTCAAGGCCATCCATTCTAATCACTTGTGACTCAATATTCACATCAGCAACAATGTCCTGTTCCTGAGTGAATACTGACGAAAAGTATTGATTTAGTGTCTCACCAATCTCCTCCACCTCCACACACAACTTCCCACTACTATCCTTGACTGGACCAATACCTACCCTAGTCATTCTTTTATTCCTGACATACCTATAGAAAGCCTTTGGGTTTTCCCTAATCCTACCAACTAAGGACTTTTCATGTCCCCTTCTCGCTGCTCTTAGCTCTCTCTTTAGATCCTTCCTGGCTACCTTATAACTCTCAATCGCCCCAACTGAACCTTCATGCCTCATCTTTACATAGGCCGCCCTCTTCCCTTTAACAAGGGATTCCAATTCCTTGTTAAACCACGGCTCCCTCACAAGACCCTTTCCTCCCTGCCTGACTGGTACATACTTATCAAGGACACCCATTAGCTGTTCCTTGAACAATCTCCACATATCATTTGTGTTCTTCCCTTGAAGCCTATTTTTCCAATCCACGCATCCTAAGACATGCCTCACCGCATCATAATTTCCCTACCCCCAGCTATAACTGTTGCCCTGCAGTGCACACTTATCCCTCTCCATCACTAGAGTAAAAGTCACCGAGTTGTGGTCACTGCCCCCGAAGTGCTCACCTAGCACTTTGGGGGCATTGTCTTGGGACAATGTGCAGACGTTGGTGTCCTCCTGAGTCCATTGCCCTCATGGCTACTAAGCATTTTCTATTTAATCAAATGCTTGCAGCTGAATCCAGGAAGGAAGGGTTAGCACTGGCCTGGCACCTTTCACCAGCTCCTGCTTCAGAAGTGCAGTCACTGTTGAGAAGTAGGCAAGACAGCAACTCCTACAAGCTGCAATGCTTTAAGTGATCTGGATTATTCACATGGGTTTGAGGGAAAAAAAAGGAGCATTATCCCTCACACACTGCTTCCACATTGACCCTGTATATCCCCCAAGGCTTCCCCCTCCTTCTGACAGTGGCAGAGGAGGGGGAATGGTTAGAGATTTAACTACTCTCATCATGGCTCTGCTACTGTTTAGGGAGAAGAGTTAAAAGGTCAGGCAGAAGTAGCAAATTACACACTCCAAACTTCTACCTCACCCAGCATCGAAAGCAGTTAGCCAATTAATCCAATTCTATGCAGGAGTAAATCACCGCAGATGTTGGAATCTGTACTGAAAACAAAAAAATGCTGGAGATCACAGCAGGTCAGGCAGCATTCATGGAGAGAAAGCAAGCTAACGTTTTGAGTCGAGGTGACTCTTCGTCTGAAAGTCAGCTAAACTCGAAATATTAGATTTCTTTTTCTACATGGATGCTGACTGACCCACCGTGATCTCCAGCATATTTAGTTTTCAGCCCAATTCAGTGCTGAGGGAGTGTTCACTGTCGGAGGGTCAGTGCTGAGGGCGTGGGCACTGTCGAAGGGTCAGTGCTGAGGGAGTGTTCACTGTCGAAGGGTCAGTGCTGAGGGAGTGTTGCATTGTCGGAGGGTCAGTGCTGAGGGCGTGGGCACTGTCGAAGGGTCAGTGCTGAGGGAGTGTTCACTGTCGAAGGGTCAGTGCTGAGGGAGTGTTCACTGTCGGAGGGTCAGTGCTGAGGGAGTGGGCGCTGTCGGAGGGTCAGTGCTGAGGGAGTGTTGCATTGTCTGAGGGTCAGTGCTGAGGGAGTGGGCACTGTCAGAGGGTCAGTGCTGAGGGAGTGGGCACTGTCGGAGGGTCAGTGCTGAGGGAGTGTTCACTGTCGGAGGGTAGTGCTGAGGGAGTGGGCACTGTCAGAGGGTCAGTGCTGAGGGAGTGGGCACTGTCGAAGGGTCAGTGCTGAGGGAGTGTTCACTGTCGAAGGGTCAGTGCTGAGGGAGTGTTCACTGTCGGAGGGTCAGTGCTGAGGGAGTGGGCGCTGTCGGAGGGTCAGTGCTGAGGGAGTGTTGCATTGTCTGAGGGTCAGTGCTGAGGGAGTGGGCACTGTCAGAGGGTCAGTGCTGAGGGCGTGGGCACTGTCGAAGGGTCAGTGCTGAGGGAGTGTTCACTGTCGAAGGGTCAGTGCTGAGGGAGTGTTCACTGTCGGAGGGTCAGTGCTGAGGGAGTGGGCGCTGTCGGAGGGTCAGTGCTGAGGGAGTGTTGCATTGTCTGAGGGTCAGTGCTGAGGGAGTGTTCACTGTCGGAGGGTAGTGCTGAGGGAGTGGGCACTGTCAGAGGGTCAGTGCTGAGGGAGTGGGCACTGTCGGAGGGTCAGTGCTGAGGGATTGTTGCATTGTCATAGGCCCCATCATTTGATCAGACTTCAAACCGAACCCAGGCATGCCTCCTCCACAACACACACCCACCAAGAAATAATTTAAAGGAAACAGCTGTGTATATGAATAGGAAGGGTCTGGAGGGATATGGGGTGGGTGCTGGCAGGTGGGATTAGAGTGGGTTGGGATATCTGGTCGGCATGGACAGGTTGGACCAAAGGATCTGTTTCCATGCTGTACATCTCCATGACTCTATGACTAGTTGCTAACCAGCCTCAGTTAAACACACAGAAGGGTTTTGTGATCAGTGGGGTTTTTCTGCCCCCTGCCAACAGGATAATGTCACAACAGTTTGATAACAGCTCATTTTGCACTTGGCACATATGTATCTGGCAAAAATCTGCCTTTGAAATTTAGTTTAATTTTAACTTTTAATATCTTTAAGCACATTACATTCGTGAAATGTTTACTCACCCACCTGTGGGTAAAAAAGAGGGATGTTCACTGATGATTGCACAATGTTCACTCCTGACTCCTCAAACACTGACAAAAAAAAAATTGCAGCTGCCTGGCTTGCTGTGTTCTTCCAGCCTCCTGTCCATTTCCTCAGATACTGAGGCAGTTTCATGTTCAACTGCTGAAGATCTGGACAATATCCAGCCTTGGGCTGACAAGCAGCAAGTAACATTCGCTTTACACAAATGCCAGGCAATGACCATTGTGACGATGCTGTTCCTGTAATAACGCTGTGTAGTCCTTGGTTTTATTTTTCCCGAAGTGTTACACGAAGCAGAGTTGTCGAAACGTCTGGCTTGATCTGCCTGTAGAAGCTTTTAAGTTTAAAAAAATGCGTACAATGAAAGGGGAGTGGCCAGTTCTCCCAGCTCAGCTTTTCTCTGGTCTGGTTTGGTTTGGGTGTTAAGTATCTGGCTGTTCTGATCAAGCAGTCAGTCAGTTTGTTGAGGCTGCTGGTCAAAAACAGCTACATGGAAGGTGTTCCACGCTGAATCTCTCTGATATCTCTCCTGTCAGACCTTGTGCTTGATTTTACATTTTTGCCAAGGGGTGTTTATGGGGATTGTTGCAGGAATTTGGAAAGCATCATTAAGCTAGGCTTTTGGATATATTAAGCTATTCTATATTCTGTTCTCTTTTGTTCCTATTTCATTCGGTAATCTTGCAAATAAATTCTGTTTTGCTTAAAACTAAGGGGTTGTGCCAGCTGCCATCAATACTGGAATATTCACTTTACACCCGATTAAAACAACTGGAAAAGTTAGGGTTTGGCTACTTCGTTGAAATGCTTTGAGGGGCCTGGTCTGTAATGCTATCACCATTAAGAGACAATCTAACCACCACCCCTTGACATTCAAAAGGTGTTACCATCAATGAATTCCCCACTATCAATATCCTGGGGTTATCATTGACCAGAAACTCAACTAAACTTGTCACAGAAACACTGCGGCAGGACTGTGATGGAATATTGGCCTAAAAAGGTGCAGCTCAAAACACTCAAGAAATTCGACTCCATCCAGGACAAAGCAGCCCACTTGATTAGCACCATATGCACAAACATCCACTCTCTCCACCACTGACGTGCAGTCGCAGCAGTGTGTACCATCTACACGATGTACTGAAGAAATTCATCAAAGATCCTTAAACTTCCAACCATAAGAACAAAGGCTGGATACATGGGAAACGACTTCCCCAGCACATTCCCCAACAAGGCGTTCACCATGCTGACTTGGAAATGTATTGCCGTTCCTTCACTGTCGCTGGGTCAACATCCTGGATTCCCTCCATAACGGGCATTATGGACTTACCTGCATGTGGACTGCATAGTTCGAGGCAGCAGCATGCCACCACCATCTCAAAGGTGTCGTCGAGGGACAAGCAATAAAAATGCTGGACAGACAGCAGTCTCGACGCCCGACAAGTGAATATAAAAAAATATCCAGTTTCAGAATTTTCTCAGAAAGGTGGCATCTCTGACAGCAGGGCACACCTGCAACGACAAATTACAACATCTCACATCACTTATTGTTCCCATTTCGCACGAACCGATCTCTTTGACAATTGGCTTACCTGTGATTACATTACTGGGACACCAGAGATCTCAAATGAAAATGTGGGATGGTCTCGACTGGACCTGCAGAGAGACAAACAGAGTTACCAACCCCAGTTCCATAATTTTTTATCAGGACTGGTAATGTCCCAATAAGACATGTTTAGAATGCAACCAATGTTGTTTTTCACTTTTCTCCTTCTCTTATCTCATTCATCAACTGCCTCCTGATGCCTGGGGAGTACGGTGATGTAGTGGTTACGGTGATGTTACTCGGTTAGCAACCCTAACACTAACCCTAACCCCACTGCCCCGTGGCTGAACATTTCAACTCCCCCTCCCACTCTGCTGAGGACATGCAGGTCCTGAGCCTCCTCCACCGCCACTCCCTCACCACCCGACGCCTGGAGGAAGAACGCCTCATCTTCCGCCTCGGAACACTTCAACCCCAGGGCATCAATGTGAACTTCACCAGTTTCCTCATTTCCCCTCCCCCCACCTTACCCCAGTTCCAACCTGCCAGCTCAGCACTGTCCTCATGACCTGTCCTACCTGCCAATCTTCCTTCCCACCTATCTGCTCCACCCTCCTCTCCGACCTATCACCTTTATCCCCACCTCCATCCACCTATTGCACTTTAAGCTAGCTTCTCCCCAACCCCACCCCCCTCCCATTTATCTCTCTACTCCAGAGTCTCCCAGCCTCATTCCTGATGAAGGGTTTTGCCCGAAATGTCAATTTTGCTGCTCCTCAGATGCTGCCTGAGCTTCTGTGCTTTTCCAGCACCACTCTAATCTTGAGTCCAGAAGCCCAGACTAATTCTCTGGGACAAAATCTTTCCCTGCCAGATAGTGAGGGATTAAATTCAATCGAGCACAATCTGGAATTAAGCATTGTCAATGCAAACCCCAACATTAACTTTCAATTCCAGATTTTACTGAAATCGGTGAAAACACTTGTCAGTTTTTATAAAAATCCACATGGTTCATCAGTATCCCTTAAAGGTGAAGAGAAACTGTTGTTTGTGTTGGGGCTGGGAGAGATGACAGAGGTAGGGAGGGGATGTATGGGCTGGAGGAAGTGACAGAGACAGGGAGAGGGTGTAGGGGCTGGAGGAGGAGACAGAGACAGGGAGCCCCCCCATGGGCTGGAGGAGGAGACAGAGATAGGGAGGGGGTGTAGGGGCTGGAGGAGGTAACAGAGATAGGGAGGGGATGTATAAGCTGGAGGAAGTGACAGAGACAGGGAGGGGGTGTAGGGGCTTGAGGAGGAGACAGAGATAGGGAGGGGGTGTAGGGGCTGGAGGAGGAGACAGAGACAGGGAGGGGGTGTAGGGGCTGGAGGAGGTGACAGAGATAGGGAGGGGGTGTAGGGGCTGGAGGAGGTGACAGATAGGGACGGGGTGTCAGGGCTGGAGGAGACAGAGATAGGGAGGGGGTGTAGGGGCTGGAGGAAGTGACAGAAACAGGGAGGGGGTGTAGGGGCTGGAGGAGGAGACAGATAGGGAGGGGATGTAGGGGCTGGAGGAGGTGACAGATAGGGACGGGGTGTCAGGGCTGGAGGAGACAGAGATAAGGAGGGGGTATAGGGGCTGGAGGAAGTGACAGAAACAGGGAGGGGGTGTAGGGGCTGGAGGAGGAGACAGATAGGGAGGGGATGTAGGGGCTGGAGGAGGTGACAGAGATAGGGAGGGGGTGTGGGGGAGGGAGGAGGGGACAGAGATAGGGAGGGGGGTAGGGACTGGAGGTGATGACAGAGATAGGGAGGGGGTAAAGCACCTGGAGGAGGTGACAGAGATGGGGAGGGGGTGTGGGGGCTGGAGGAGGTGACAGAGATAGGGAGGGGGTGTAGGGGGCTAGAGGAGGTGACAGAGATAGGGAGGGGGGCGTAGGGGGCTAGAGGAGGGGACAGAGATAGGGTGGGGGTGTAGGGGGCTGGAGGAAGTGACAGAGATAGGGAGGGGGTATAGGGGGCTGGAGGAGGTGACAGAGATAGGGAGGTGTGTGTAGAGGCGGGGGGGGGGTGTAGAGGTGGGGGGTGTAGGGGCAGGAGGAGGTGACAGAGACAGGGAGGGGAGAGTACTGGAACCAGTTGCTCAGGGAATGAGGTTAGGAGAGGCTGCACAGAAGGGAACCGTTTGGCCCATTCTGTCCAGGCTATTCCCTTCCCACAACCCTCTCCCTCTTCCAGTTTCCTTCAGAAAGCCTCATTTGAGCCCTGCCTCCGCCGCCCTCCCAGGGACTGTTAGCTGCGATGGAGCCATTTCTCCTTGACCTTCTTCCTTCTCCTTGGCCTTTGGTGTCCTCTTCTGTTCTAGAACCTTCTGTCAAAGGGACTCACTTCGGGACCAACCCCTTTGTCCAAGTTTTTTAAACAACTTTAACAAGTCCCTCCTCCATGGTGCACCTCCATCAGCACTTCCCCCCCCCCCCCCCCCCATTGGAGCCCATTTTGTTTCGGTTTTACAACATGCCATTGTCCCCCCCTCGTTGTTGGCTTCGTCTTCTTCGAGCACACGCGCTCTAATGGGAGGGAAACCGCGTCGAGCTGATTGGCTGCCAGGATGAAGTCCTCCTATTGGTCAATGGTGGACGGCCGTGACGCGAGCTGATTGGTCAAACCCTGGCACTCCGCGGCGCGTTCCGATTGATCGGCTTAGTCGCCGCGTTATGATTGGCGGGTCCCGGTTGCCAGGGCGGCCCTGCTATTGGCCGGCAGCAAAGGCCGCGTTATGATTGGCGGGGCCGGTTTGCCAGGACGGCCCTGCTATTGGTCAGTAGGAAGGGCCGCGTTATGATTGGTGGGTCCCGGTAACCCGGGCGCCCCATGGTTGGTCAGAATACGCGCCACATTATGATTGGTGAGTCCCTGGAGCCAGCGACGTTCTATTATTGGTCAGAGGGAGCGCCGCGTCATGATGAAGCTTGAACGGAACAGGGCCCCGATTGGTTCATACCGAGGTCGCTGATTGGTGAAGCGCCGCCCCCTCCGCTGTGATTGGTCGATCGGCCGGCAGCGGCGAAGGGGAGTGAGAGGTCAAGATGGCGCCCTTGCGGACAGTGAAGGTAAACGAGAGGGAGATGGATTAGGTGGGAGTGAGGGAAAACAGGAGATTGACAACAATAATGCCTCAGGGCTCCGGGTCTGCGAGAAGAGGAGAAGGATTGCCGCCGAAAGTGAAAGAAAACTCGTCTCAAAGGGGTGGGTGTGCTAAACCTAATCCCGAGGTCAAGGGTCAAAGGTCACACGTGTTTGTCAACACAGGTCATTCTATTGGGTCCAGGAGGATAATTTTTCAACGTCTAAACCTCCCAGAGACTCAAGGAAGGGGTTGAATGGCTTCCTGTTTCTGTGTTACAGACTCCAAGAAGGGGCTGAATGGCCTCCTCCTGTTCCTGTGGGACAGGTGTGAGGCGGGGGCTAGGTTAGAGTGATGCTGGAAAAGCACAGCAGTTCAGACAGCCTCCGAGGTGCAGGAAAATCGATGTTTTGGGCAAAAGCCTTTCATCAGGAATAACGGCGTGAGGCGGGGGGGCTGAATGGCTTCCTCCTGTTCCTGTGTAACAGGCGTGAGGTGAGGGCTGAATGGCCTCCTCCTGTTCCTGTGTAACAGGAGGGAGGCCATCACTGCACATCTGTCCCCTTTGGATGTTCAACAGCCCTCAGCCTTTATTGGAAGGAGAAAAGAAAAGAGTTAAGGTTTTCCTGTGTGTCCCCGGGTGGATATTCATCTTCAGCCAACATCAAGAATACAGTAGAGATGATTTGGTTGCTGTGATGTTGTTATTGCGTGATGATACTATGTATGTTTCAGCTATTGTCTTTCTGATAACAATGCTACAGGCCAAAAAAAATACTACTTTGGCTGTGACAAGCTTCGGAATAGAGCCTCGGGCTACTGGGAAGGGATTCAAACCTACAGTCTTCTGTATGGGTGGTAGGAGTGAGACCCCAATTTCTGAGTTCAGCACAGTAATTATCAAAAGTTGTCGCTTAAAGTTGTGTTTCCACTGCTCTTATTGGGTATTTTTGCCTTGTTCCACCCCCACAGGGATTGGTTGGATTGGTGACAGGAGGGGCTTCTGGACTCGGCCGAGCAACTGTTGAGAGGCTGGTGCAGCAAGGAGTGAGAGCCGTGATTGTGGACCTACCGACATCGGAAGGAGCCAGTGTAGCCCAGGCACTGGGCGAGAATTGTGCTTTTGCACCAACCGATGTAAGGACAGAAAGCACCCCCACTCCCCTCCGGCTGATGGGGATTGACTCCACAAGAACGTTGGGAGGGTATTGTTATGAGTGTGATAGATGTGCACTCTGTGAGTAGAGTGTTCCATTAACACTGACCCCCTTCCTGACAGTGCAGCGCTCACTCCCTTGATGGTGCGGCGCTCCCTCAGCACTGACCATCCCCGACGGTGCAGCGCCTCCTTGGCACTGACCCTCTGATTTTGTTGTACAGGCCCCTCGGGTCCCTTTTTAAAACTTTGCCCTCCCACCTTTATCCGAAATCCGTAAAGCTCCGAAATTCGAAGGTTTATTCATGAAGTTTTTTTTTCTCATTAACTAAGTTGTTTGGCGTGCAAACAGTTAACTCAACTCCACACCCACTCGATGTGCGTCACTCAGATGTGATGTGTGGGGGTGTGGCTCAGCACTGGCAGGCCTCAATTCTGTTTCCGGGCCCGTTTTACTCTGTGGGTCCGCTGTTTGGTAAGATTGTTTAAAATTTCACCATCAAACTGTCACTTGTTCTGAAATTAGAAAACTTCTGAATTTCAAAAGCCAGCTGGTCCCGAGTATTTCTGGTAAAGGATTGTGCTCTTGTACTCTCTGTTGTGTTGTCAGGGATTTGTGTAACTTGCTCCCCAGCACAGTCAGCAATATATAAACGGGCCGAACGCTATGCTGGCTGGAGAGAGTCAACGCCTCGCCCTGGTTTACATTGCCTTCCTCTCAGGTCACATCAGAGGCAGACGTCAAAAGTGCCGTGGCCCTGGCGAAGGAGAAATTTGGTCGCCTGGACATCGCAGTGAACTGCGCAGGCATTGCAGTGGCAGTGAAAACCTACAACTTCAAGAAGGACATTCCTCACAGTCTCGAGGACTTCCAGAGAGTGATCAATGTAAGCAGGGAATGATCAGAGGAGGAGTTAATATGTGGGGAATTCAGAGGATGTGGGGAGTTGGCGGGGGGAACATTGGTTGGAATAGTCACAGATTTGTACAGTACAGAAACAGACCCTTTGGTCTGACTCGTCCATGCCAACCAGATATCCTAAATTAATCTAGTCTCATTTGCCAGCACTTGGCCCTACATCCCTGTAAACCCTTCCTGCTCATATACCCATCCAGATGCCTATTAAATGTTGTCATTGTACCAGCCTCCATCACTTCCTCTGGCAGCTCATTCCATACATGAACCATCCTCTGCGTGAAAAAGTTGCCCCTCAGATCCCTTTCAAAACTTTGCCCTGCCACCTTAAACCTATGTCCTCTAGTGCTGGACTGCCCCATCCCAGAGAAAATACCTTGTCTATTTACCCTGTCCTCATGATTTTATAAACCTCTATAAGGTCACTCCTCAGTCTCCGATGCTTCAGAGAAAACAGCCCCAGCTTATTCAACCTATCCCAATAGCCCAAAACCTCCAACCCTCGCAGCGTCCTCGTAAGTCTTTTCTGAACCTTCTCAAGTTTTGCAACATCCTCCCTATAGGAGGGAGACCAGGATTGAATGCAGCACTCCAATAGTGGCCTAAGCAATGTCCTGTACAGTACAACATGACTCTCAACTCCTACACTCAAATACTGTTCAATAAAGGAAAGTGTACCAAATGTGGTCTTCACTATCCTATCTACCTGCGACTCCTTTTTCAGGGAACTATGAACCTGCACGTCAAGGTCTCTTTTGTTCAGCAACAGTCCCCAGTGCCTTACTATTAAGTAAATAAGTCTTGCCCTGATTTGCCTTTCCAAAATGCAGCACCTCACATTTTTCTGAATTAAACTCCATCTGCCACTCCTCAGCCCATTGGCCCAACTGGTCAAGGTCCTATTGAACTCTGAGGTAACCTTCCGTACTGTCCACTACCTCCAGTTTTGGTGTTGGGCGAACTTACTAACCTTACCTCCTATGTTCAGATCCAAATCATTTACATAAAAGTTCAATCATCAGTGGACTCAGCACCAATCCTTGTGTCACTCCACTGGTCTCAGGCCTCCAAGCTGAAAAACAACCCTCCACCACCACCTTTGAGCCAGTTCTGTATCCAATTGGCTAGTTCTCCCTGTATCCCATGTGGTCTAACCTCGCTAACCAGTCTACCATGAGGACTTCTGTCAAATGCCTCACTGAAGTGCATATAGATCACGTCCACCAGTCTGCTCTCATCAATCCTCTTTGTTACTTCTTATTAAAGGATGTGGGGCGTGAAGAGAAGGGATTGAGATCATGCTGGGTGGGATGTGGGGAATGAAGAGGGAGACATGATATTACGCTGGGTGAGATATGAAAAAGTGTGGAGAGTGAGAGGGGAGAGTGAGGTTATGCTGGGTGGGATATTGAAGGGTGTGGGGAGTCGGGGCGGGGGGGAAGTGAGATGATGCTGGGTGGGACACTGAAGGGAGTGGGGAGAGTGAGATGATGCTGGGTGGGGATATTGAAGGGTGTGGGGAGAGTGAGGGGGAGGGTGAGATGACGCTGGGGGGGAATATTGAAGGGTGAGGGGGAGAATGAAGTTACGCTGGGTGGGATATTGAAGGGTGGGGAGAGTGAGGGGGGAGGGTGAGATGACGCTGGGTGGGGATATTCAAGGGTGTGGGGGGGGGGGAGAGTGAGATGACGCTGGGTGGGGATATTGAAGGGTGTGGGGGGGTGAGATGATGCTGGGTGGGATATTGAAGGGTGGGGAGAGTGAGATGATGCTGGGTGGGATATTGAAGGGTGGGGGGGGAGAGTGAGATGACGTTGGGTGGGGATATTGAAGGGTGGGGGGGGAGAGTGAGATGACGTTGGGTGGGGATATTGAAGGGTGGGGGGGGAGAGTGAGATGACGTTGGGTGGGGATATTGAAGGGTGGGGGGGGGAGAGTGAGATGACGTTGGGTGGGGATATTGAAGGGGGTGGGGGGGGAGGGTGAGATTACGCTGGATGGGGATATTGAAGGGTGTGGGGGGGGGCGAGGGTGAGAAGACGCTAGGTGAGGATATTGAAGGGTCGGGGGGGAGGGTGAGATGACGTTGGGTGGGGATATTGAAGGGGGTTGGGGGGAGGGTGAGATTACGCTGGATGGGGATATTGAAGGGTGTGGGGGGGGTGAGAAGACACTGGGGGGGAATATTGAAGGGTGTGGGGAGGAGAGCGAGATGACGCTGGGTGGGGATATTGAAGAGTGTGGGGGGGGAGATGATGCTGGGTGGGATATTGAAGGATGTGGGGAGGGGAGATGATGCTGGGTGAGATATTGAAGGATGTGGGGAGAGGGGGGGGGAAAGTGAGATGACGCTGGGTGGGGATATTGAAGGGTGTCGGGGGGGGGAAGAGTGAGATGACGCTGGGTGGGGATGTTGATGGGTGTGGGGGGGGGAGGGTGAGATGACGCTGGGTGGGGATATTGAAGGGTGTGGGGGGAGGGTGAGATGACGCTGGGTGGGGATATTGAAGGGTGTGGGGGGAGGGTGAGATGACGCTGGGTGGGGATATTGAAGGGTGTGGGGGAAGAGAGTGAGATGACGCTGGGTGGGGATATTGAAGGGTGTGGGGGGAGAGAGTGAGATGACATCAGGTGAGATATTGAAGGGTGTGGGGGGGGGGGGGAGGGTGAGATGACGCTGGGTGGGGATGTTGATGGGTGTGGGGGGGGGAGGGTGAGATGACGCTGGGTGGGGATATTGAAGGGTGTGGGGGGAGGGTGAGATGACGCTGGGTAGGGATATTGAAGGGTGTGGGGGGAGGGTGAGATGACGCTGGGTGGGGATATTGAAGGGTGTGGGGGGGGGAGGGTGAGATGACGCTGGGTGGGGATGTTGATGGGTGTGGGGGGGGGAGGGTGAGATGACGCTGGGTGGGGATATTGAAGGGTGTGGGGGGAGGGTGAGATGACGCTGGGTAGGGATATTGAAGGGTGTGGGGGGAGGGTGAGATGACGCTGGGTGGGGATATTGAAGGGTGTGGGGGGGGGAGGGTGAGATGACGCTGGGTAGGGATGTTGATGGGTGTGGGGGGGGGAGGGTGAGATGACGCTGGGTGGGGATATTGAAGGGTGTGGGGGGGGAGAGTGAGATGACGCTGGGTGGGGATATTGAAGGGTGTGGGGGGAGGGTGAGATGACGCTGGGTGGGGATATTGAAGGGTGTGGGGGAAGAGAGTGAGATGACGCTGGGTGGGGATATTGAAGGGTGTGGGGGGAGAGTGAGATGACATCAGGTGAGATATTGAAGGGTGTGGGGACAGAGGGGGGAAAGTGAGATGACGCTGGGTGGGGATATTGAAGGGTGTGGGGGGGGAGGGTGAGATGATGTTGGGTGGGGATGTTGATGGGTGTGGGGGGGGGGGAGGGTGAGATGACGCTGGGTGGGGATATTGAAGGGTGTGGGGGGAGAGAGTGAGATGACGCTGGGTGGGGATATTGAAGGGTGTGGGGGGGGAGAGTGAGATGACGCTGGGTGGGGATATTGAAGGTGTGGGGACAGAGGGGGGAAAGTGAGATGACGCTGGGTGGGGATATTGAAGGGTGTGGGGGGGGGAGGGTGAGATGATGTTGGGTGGGGATGTTGATGGGTGTGGGGGGGGGGGGGGAGGGTGAGATGACGCTGGGTGGGGATATTGAAGGGTGTGGGGGGGAGAGAGTGAGATGACGCTGGGTGGGGATATTGAAGGGTGTGGGGGGGGAGAGTGAGATGACGCTGGGTGGGGATATTGAAGGATGTTGGGAGGGCCCTTGTGGCACAGTGGAAGTGGCCCTATGTCTGACTGGTGAAATTTGGGTTCATGGCCCACCTGTTCCAGGTGTGTGTTATACCACCTCTGATCAATCCGCCAGGCAGCATCGATATAGGAAGGTGGAGCTGGGGGCAAGAGGAACAGCGACCGGATCGTGGGTGTGCTTTGGTGGCATTTGGTCTGAGTGCGACTCAAACAGCCGTGTAAAACAGTGAACCCAACCGAGCCGTTTCACTGCCGGTTTCTCTTGTTCCCGGTCAGGTAAACATCGCAGGAACCTTTAATGTGATTCGCCTAGCTGTCGCCGAGATGGGCAGGAATGAACCAGACGCAGACGGTCAGCGGGGTGTAGTTGTGAACACAGCTAGTGTGGCCGCCTACGATGGACAGGTAACTCACCTTGATCCTCACTCCCAGCCCTTGCCTTTTCCCATCGTGTATACCCTGGGTACCTGCTGGCATTCAGGGCAACGGGGGTAAAGGACACAGCATGAGCCCAGCCTGATGGGCAATGACACAGGCTTGTAGGTTTATTCATTCACGGGATCTGGGCATTGTTGGCTGGGCCCAGCATTTACTGTCCATCCCTAATTGCCCAGAGGGCAGTTAAGAGTCAAACACATTGCTGTGGGTCTGGAGTCACGTGTAAGCCAGGCCGTGTAAGGACATTAGTGAGCCAGTGAACCTGATGGGTCTTTCCAACAATTGGCAATGGATTTGTCGTTTGATTGTTTGATTAATGATTGTGACATGGACCTAGGATCCAGTGAAGTGTTTTGTTTTGCGTGCAGTACAGGCGGATCATACCAGACAAAGTGGGTTAGGGAATCAGAACAGAATGAGGAATACAGTGTTACGGCTGCACAGGAGGTACGCGAAGAGCAGGATCAATATTTAAATCTGAAATTTGGGAGGTCCATTCAGGTGTCTAATAACAGTGGGGAAGAAACCGTTCTTGAACCTGGTTGTCCGTATATTCAAACTTTCATATCTTCTGCCTGACAGAAGAGAGTGGAAGTGTGTATAACTGGGGTGGGAGGGCATTTGATTATGTTGGCTGCTTTCCCAAGGCAACAGGAAATATAGTGGGTGTCATAGAACACTGGCTTGTGTGATGGACTGGGCCGTGTTTGCGACTCTCTAGTTTCTTGCGATCTTGGGAAGAACAGTAGCCGTACCGTGCTGTGATGGATCCATAAAAAAATTGGTCGGAGTCCTTGTGGACACGTCGAATTTCCTTCGCCTCATGAGGAAGCAGAGACATTGCTGTGCTTCAATGTATCACCACGGGACTCTTAATTCCAGGCTTTTATCGAATCCACATTCCACCATCTGCTGTGGTGCGATTCGAACCTGGGACCCAGAATGTCACTGTTAAAGCGAGATTAAGCAGGAATGAACCAGACGCAGACGGTCAGCGGGGTGTAGTTGTGAACACAGCTAGTGTGGCCGCCTACGATGGACAGGTAACTCACCTTGATTCTCACTCCCAGCCCTTGCCTTTTCCTAGTCACCCATCGTGTATACCCTGGATGCCCGTCCTGTTAAAGAGAGATTAAGCAAAGGTACCAGTATGAACAGACTCCCGGCTGCCAGGTGAACAGCATGTGGGATCTGGAGCCATCATTTTGCTAGGGACCAGTCAGACCAGAGCTGGGACCACAGCTTGGGGTCCCGTTATCGAAGGAATGATGTACCGTCGTCCTTGGAGGCAGTCCAGAGAAGGTTCATTCAGCTGATCCTGGGGATGGAGGGACTGCCTTGTGAGGAGAGGTTGAGTTGGTTGGGGCCTGTACTTGCTGTAGTTCAGAGGAATGAGAGGCTACCTTATTGAACCACGCTTAGGGGACTTGGCAGAGGGGTTGTGAAGAGGTTGTTCCCCCTTGAGTGGGAGAGTCTAGGACAAGAGGGCCACCATCTCAGAGGAAAGCGTCGCCCATTGAAGACAGAGATGAGGAGGAATTTCTTCTCTCTCCGAGGGGAGTGAATCTGTGGAATTCTTTACTGCAGAGGGCTGTCGGTGCTGCGTCATTCAGTACATTCACGGCTGAGACAGACAGATTTTTAATCAGGAAGGGAATTGAGAGTTATGGGAAAAGGCAGCAAAGTGGAGTGAGGATGATCTAATCACCCACGATCTCGTAAAATGGTGGACAGGCTTGATGGGCTGAATGGCCTACTTCCACAATGCCACCCACACCCACCCCAACCTCCCACCGCGCAACGCCTTCTGGTCTCAACTTGGTGGCCAAATGCGTATAGAAAGATCCCATTGAGAGAAGGCAATTGTGATGCAGGTGGATTTGTTTGATGTGACTGTTTGAGCCCCCCCTTGACTTCTGTTCGGGGCTGCTCGGTATCCTGGAGGGTAATCAGGGGGAGAGCAGGCAGGGTCTCGGGCTTTTACCTGTTCCTGAGGGGCACAGCCTCTGAGTGTGATATGTTAGACCTACCAGTCTGCTGCGTCGATTACCCACACTGAACGTGGTGGGGGGCTTTACCCACACTGAACGTGGTGGGGTGTTAGGGGAAAACATGACTGACCGACCTAGAGCGGCCGTCAGAAAACGTTGCCTATTCGTCTGTCTATCTGTGCATTGGAAGCGTTTGACGAATTCTCTCTCTACTCCTCCCCCAAACCCCGGCTCCCCTCCCACCGATTCCAGGTCGGACAGGCAGCTTATTCAGCCTCTAAGGTGGTATTGTGGGCATGACCCTTCCCATTGCCCGGGACTTGGCACCACAAGGGATCCGAGTGGTCACCATCGCGCCAGGTACGCTCCAAGGGTAGGGGCAGTAAAGGGTGCAGCGCGGAGAAATGGTAACAATTGGTGAGAGTGGGATTAGACTGGGTGGGATATTAAAGGGAGCGGGGAGTGGGATTAGACTGGGTGGGATATTAAAGGGAGTGGGGAGTGAGTGGGATTAGACTGGGTGGGTATTCAAGGGAGCAGGGAGTGAGGGGGGGGGAAGAGTGGGATTAGACTGGGTGGGATATTAAAGGGAGCAGGGAGTGAAGTGGGAAAAAGAGTGGGATTAGACTGGATGGGATATTAAAGGGAGCAGGGAGTGAAGTGGGAAAAAGAGTGGGATTAGACTGGATGGGATATTAAAGTGAGTGGGAGAGTGGGATTAGACTGGGTGGGATATTAAAGGGAGCAGGGAGTGAGGGGGAAGAGTGGGATTAGACTGGGTGGGATATCAAGGAACGGGAAGTGAGGGAGGAGAGTGGGATTAGACTGGGTGGGATATTCAAGGGAGCGGGAGTGAGGGGGGAAAAGTGGGATTAGACTGGGTGAATTTTAAGGGAGCGGGGAGTGAGGAGGAGAGTGGGATTAGACTGGGTGGAATTTAAAGGAGCGGGGAGTGAGGGAGGAGAGTGGGATTAGGACTGGGTGGATAATCAAGGGAGCGGGGAGTGAGGGGGGAAAAGTGGGATTAGACCGGTTAGGATATTTTCAAGGGAGCAGGGAGTGAGGGGGGAGAGTGGGATTAGACTGGGTGGAATTTTAAAGGGAGCGGGGAGTGAGGGAGGGGGGGAATGGTGGATATTAAAGGGTGTGAGCAGTAAAGGGAGTGGGTTAAATGTATTATCTGTTGGATGGTGCTGTGACACTGCAGCACTCCCTTGGCACTGCACCATAATGTTGATTTGTCCTCTTCTGGCATCTGGAGTGGGCTCTGGGATAGGTCATTGATGGATGGGACACTGCTGAAACAAGGCTAAGGACAGGGTTGAGAGGTTAGACTGGAATAGGCAGCAGGAGAGAGTGAGAGTTTATAAACCTCAGGACAGAGAGAGTGAATGAGAGAGAGAGGAGAGGGAGGTAGTGGAGGACGGGGACATGTACAGGAATGGGAGTATGGGTGTTGGCACAGGGACAGGTGACAAGTGTTTGACATGGGTAAAGTAGGCACTGAGGAATATGGGATAGAGAAGAATGTGCCATGCCTTTAAACATTTAATCACACATTTTCTCTCTCTCTCTTTCCCTATCTGTCCCCTGTCCCCTGTCCCCCTTTTCCCATCTCTCTCCTTTCCCCTATCCACCTTCTGCATTGCTCTTTGTTCTGTCACTCCTGTCTGTCTGTCTCTCTGTCTCTCTCCCCTCTCTCCCCCCTCACCTCTTCCCCTCCTTTTCCACCCATACCCCCCTCTTTCTCTCTCCCCCTCCCCCCCGTCTCTTCCCCCCCCCCCCCCGTCTCTCTTCCCCCCCCCCCCCCCCGTCTCTCTTCCCCCCCCCCCGTCTCTCTTCCCCCCCCCCCGTCTCTCTTCCCCCCCCCGTCTCTCTTCCCCCCCCCCGTCTCTCTTCCCCCCCCCCCCGTCTCTCTTCCCCACCCCCCCGTCTCTCTTTCCCCCCCCCCGTCTCTCTTCCCCCCCCCGTCTCTCTTCCCCTCCCCCGTCTCTCTTCCCCCCCCCCCCGTCTCTCTTCCCCCCCCCGTCTCTCTCCCCCCCCCCCCGTCTCTCTCCCCCCCCCCCCGTCTCTCTCCCCCCCCCCGTCTCTCTCCCCCCCCCCCGTCTCTCTTCTTCCCCCCCCCGTCTCTCTTCCCCCCACCCCCGTCTCTCTTCCCCTCCCTCCCCCCTGTCTCTTCCCCTCCTTCCCTCCCTCCCTCCCTCCCCCCCGTCTCTCTTTCCCTCCCCCCCGTCTCTCTTCCCCTCCCCTCCCCCCCGTCTCTCTTTCCCCTCCCCCCCCGTCTCTCTTTCCCCTCCCCCCCCGTCTCTCTTTCCCCTCCCCCCCCGTCTCTCTTTCCCTCCCCCCCCGTCTCTCTTTCCCCTCCCCCCCCCGTCTCTCTTTCCCCTCCCCCCCCGTCTCTCTTTCCCCTCCCCCCCCGTCTCTCTTTCCCCTCCCCCCCCGTCTCTCTTTCCCCTCCCCCCCCGTCTCTCTTTCCCCTCCCCCCCCGTCTCTCTTTCCCCTCCCCCCCCGTCTCTCTTTCCCCTCCCCCCCCGTCTCTCTTTCCCCTCCCCCCCCGTCTCTCTTTCCCCTCCCCCCCCGTCTCTCTTTCCCCTCCCCCCCCGTCTCTCTTTCCCCTCCCCCCCCGTCTCTCTTTCCCCTCCCCCCCCGTCTCTCTTTCCCCTCCCCCCCCGTCTCTCTTTCCCCTCCCCCCCCGTCTCTCTTTCCCCTCCCCCCCCGTCTCTCTTTGCCCATCCCCCGTCTCTCTTTGCCCATCCCCCGTCTCTCTCGCCCCTCCCCCCCCCCCCCCGTCTCTCTCTCGCTCTCTACCCCCACCGTCTCCCTCCACCCCCACCCCATGTCCCTGAAGGCCTGTTCTCCACCCCGCTGCTGGCTGGCCTCCCTGAGAAGGTGCAGACCTTCCTGGCCCGTCAGGTTCCCTTCCCCAGTCGCCTGGGGGACCCGGCTGAGTACGCCCACCTGGTACAGGCCATCGTGGAGAACCCCATGCTCAACGGGGAGGTCATCCGACTGGACGGTGCCATCCGAATGCAGCCCTAGGTGGGGAGGGGAGGGGAAGGGGGCAGAGTGTGAGGGAGAGGGATGCGACGCTGGTCCCTCAGACAAACGCTGACTCTCTGCAGGCTGATGCTGCCAAGGACTGCCCACCATCTATACCTTCCGACTTTTCCCCCTCCCCCACCGCTAATAGGCAGGACCCTGTCCCTTGTCGGGTCATACAGATTACACACGGTGCTCCTTCTGTGCCAGCCCACTGTCTCAAGACCTGGGGGTGGGGTGGGGCATCCCAAGGGGTTGGGCCCTGTGAGAGGAGCGGACCATGGCTGCTCGATATCCATGGGGTCTCTGAGTGACTGACCCATCCCGGGATTAACCTGACCACCCTCCCTGAGATCCGCAGCCTGCCTTGCCGCTGCGCGGGATCCCACCCCCATCTGCTAATCGACCGTGTGGATGTGCGCAGAGAGTGGGGTGGGTAAATGTGATGGATCCCCCACAGCGGGGTACTGTGTACGGCTTGTCCCCGAGCTGCGTGTCTAAGTCAGTGAGCCTGCATGGGTTGGCAGAGGAGGGTGGATGGTCAGCCGTGTCAAAACGGTTGATCCCAGTTTCGGTACAGAAATCGCTGGAGGAACTCAGCAGGTCTTTGGAGAGAGAGAGAGAGAAAGCAGAGTTAACATTTCAACTCTTTCTTTCCCTTTCCCTCTGCCTCACCTCCAAGTGAGTTTCTCCAGCAATATCCGTCCTTTATTTCTGCTCTGTGGCTCTCTGGTTGATTCCGGTGTATAAATACATTGCAATCAGTGTGTGAGGTTGGGGCAGGGCCACGGGAGCTGCTGTAATCTGCGCTTGCTCCCTGCTGCCTTGCTGAGGTCCAAGCATTGAATTCCCTCTCGGCGGGGCCCTGAGCCTGACCAGACTCTCGAAGGTTGATCATCGTGTGCTTCTCTGATTAAACAGTGATGGGATTGTCGGAGGCTCTTCTCACATGTGTTTTATTCTGAATAAGTAACTATAGTTTCGTGATGATCTCGGAGGCTGGTGGGTAAGTACCATCTCCCAGCCAGCGGGTAATGCCAATAATACACCCCCCTCCTTGTCCTGCAGTCACTCGGGTAACACAGAGAAAGTGTCCAATCCGCAGTTTACAATTGGTCAGCTGGTCATGTCAGCGCCAATATCCCATAATGGCATCTCCGCTACCTGCAGTGCGATGCTGTGTTGTCTCATCAACGGCTTGATGTGTTAAACTGCAGGAAGTACTGAGCAGTGGGCGGGTTTGTGTAAACCTCCTTATCCAGGTAGACTTGACTGCAAACCAGAATATTTTGTGTTATATGTCTGATCCCTGAAACTATCCCCCAATCAAACACTTGTAGGACGGGGACTGCACCGGGTTAGATACAAAGTAAAGCTACCTCTACACTGTTCCCCCATCAAACACGCCCAGGGACAGGGGTTAGATACAGAGTAACGCTCCCTCTACACTATCCCCTCATCAAACACTCCCAGGGAGAGGGGTTAGATACAGAGTAAAGCTCCCTCTACACTGTCCCCTCATTAAACACTCCCAGGAGAGGGACAGCACGGGGTTAGATACAGAGTAAAGCTTCCCTCTACACTGTCCCCCCCCCATCAAACACTCCCAGGGACAGGGGTTAGATACAGAGTAAAGCTCCCTCTACACTGTTCCCCCCATCAAACACTCCCAGGGACAGGGGTTAGATACAGAGTAAAGCTTCCTCTACACTGTCCCCCCCCCATCAAACACTCCCAGGGACAGGGGTTAGATACAGAGTAAAGCTCCCTCTACACTGTCCCCCCATCAAACACTCCCAGGGACAGGGACAGCACGAGGTTGGATACAGAGTAACGCTCCCTCTACACTGTTTTTCCCCCCCCCATCAAACACTCCCAGGGAGAGACATGGGGTTAGATACAGAGTAAAGCTTCTTCTACACTGTTCCCCCCCCCCTCACCCCCATCAAACATCCCCAGGATAGGGACAGCCCGGGAGTAGAGACAAAACACACAGTCTCCAAAGTGTAACTTTATGATGTCACCTTACAAACACTCCGCTGTCTGACGTTCAGCCTTTCAGGTGAGGTGTTACATGCAGGATCGACCGCTCCCGGTACAGGGAAACAAAACCCTTCACTCCCTGCACAGCACCCCCCCCCCCCCCATTCCCCCTCCAGCCTTTTGATGATCTGTTACTCACTGTGCAAGCTGCTCCTTGGCCAGCTGATTGTTGTATCTGTCCAGCTCCTGTCTCAGTCGCCTCGCCTCCTCCTCTTCCTGCTGCTCCAATGCCATGGCTGCCCGTGCTGCCAATGTCCGCTGCTGGTCCCACTCAGCGTCGGTCTGCGCCTCTCTCATCCTCAGCCTCTGTGCGGGGGGACAGTTCAGAGTCAGTTCAGCACTGGGCTCACCATCTTTTTCTTCCCCATTCACTGAGTGCCCCCCCCCCACCCCGAGTCCCAAATTAACCTACATCCCCATTAGAAACAACACTGGGCCATTTGGCCCCTCAAGCCTGCTGTCCCGTTCATTAACAATAGGAGCAGGACATTCAGGCCCGGGAGCCTGCTGTGCTATCCAGTACATGATCTCATCTCAGCCTCCGCTCCATCCTGCTGCCTGCCCTCCATAACCCTTTAACCTGTTGCTGATTGAAAAATCATAAATCGGTCACATCACCCCTCCTGTATGGAAGTAGGCCATTCGTCCCATCAAGTCTGCGCCGACCCTCCAAAGAGCATCCCACCCAGTCCCTGTAACCCTGCCTCCCCCATGGCTAACACACCTTGCCTGCGCACTGTGAGCATTCTAGCATGGCCAGTCCGCACTAACCTGAACATCTTTGGACTGTGGGAGGAAACTGGAGGGAGCTCATGCTGACACAGGGCAAATGGGCAAGTTCCGCACAGACTGTCACCCGAGAGTGGAATCGAACCTGGGTCCGTGCTGCTGTGAGGCTGCAGTGCTAACCACTGAGCCGTTGTGGCTGCCCCAAAAATCTCACATTTATTCAATATCCTGAATTCTGAGCTCTTTGAGAGAAGTAATTTTCCACTCCTCTCTGTTTTACACTGAGAACGTGGTCTTAACTGGCTGTGGCCGCAATTCTGCTTTCCTAACAAGTCTATGTGACCTGACTCCCCTCATTATCAAAACTCGCTCCAACTCAGCTCTGAGTAAATTCACTGATAATCGCTGCACGCTCCCTCCTTTTACATTCCACTCCCTTTTCCGTCAAAGGCTAATATTCCATTTGCCTTCCCGATTGCTCGTTGAACTTGGCTGCTAGTGTTTTGTGGGTCTTGAGTCTTGACTGAGATGAGAAGTAGTTGGGTGGTAAATAATGCCATAGAGATGTACAGCACAGAAGCAGACTCTTCAGTCCAACTCGTTCGTGCTGACCAGTTATCATAAACTAATCTAGTCTCATTCCCCAGCACTTGGCCCATCTCCCTCCAAACCCTTCCTATTCATGTCCCCATCCAGATGCCTTTTAAATGTTGTCATTGTACCAGCCTCCACCACTTCCTCTGGCAGCTCATTCCATACACACACCACCCTCTGGGTGAAAAAGTTGCCCCTTAGGTCCCTTTTAAATCTTTCCCCTCTCACCTTAACTATGCTAGTTTAGTTGTGGACTCCCCCCACCCCAGGTAAAAGACCTTGTCCATGCCTGTCATGATTTTATAAACCTCTATAATGTCACCCTTCAGTCTCTGACACTCCGGGGAAGATAGCCCCCCAGCCTATTCAACCTCTCCCTGTAGCTCAAATCCTCCAACCCTGGCAATAGTTTCTGAACCCTTTCAGGTTTCACAACATCTTTTCTGTAGTAGGGAGACCCGAACTGAACGCAGTATTTCTAGAATTTATCTCTGCTGCTCTTTACTCATTATGGCTCATTTATCCCTACTCTCTCTCACTCTCTGTCCTTCGTATAAGTTAGCTAGTCCTGCCTCTCTGTCGCTCATGTGCGTGCTCTCTCTCTGTGTCTCTGTGTGTGTCTCTCTTTCTCTCTCTCCCCCTCCCTCCCTCTGTCTCTGTCACATGCATGCTCTCTGTCTCTGTCTGTCTCTCTCTCCCCCTCCCTCTGTCTCTGTCACGTGCATTCTCTCTCTCTCTCTCTGTCACGTGTGCGCTCTCTGTCTCTGTCATGCGCATACTCTGTGTGTGTCTCTCTCTTTCTCTGTCTCTGTGTCTCTCTGTCTCGCGCTCTCTCTCTCATTCCCTCCCTGTTAGCCAGTGCCCTTCCTGCATTGATATATCGCCTGAAGTTTCGGGATTTCTGCTGACCCACCTTATTCTCCTCGATCTGCTGCTTCTGTTGTCGCCGGATCTCCTCCAGTTGCTGTGGGCTCATCCCTTTCCAACGGTCTGTCACCACGCGGTGGGGGCCAAAGGCGCTGACTGCCACCTCGGGGTTCTCTGTCAGGATGTCCCCATACATGTGGTTCCCGATCTCCGCAAACTTCTCATCCACCTCTCGCTGAGTCTCCACCTCTCTCACTGCTGCCTGCTCAACTGCCTGTAGAATTGGGGTGTGGAGAGGACAGATGTGGACCCCCTGTGAGAGTGGGCAGACAAAACCCACCCACCAGAATGGCCTCCTCCTGTTCCTCCATTCAGCCCCCCTCCTCGAGCCTGTTACACAGGAACAGGAGGCCATTCAGCCCCTCCTCCTCCAGCCTGTTACACAGGAACAGGAGGCCATTCAGCCCCCTTCTCCTCCAGCCTGTTACACAGGAACAGGAGACCATTCAGCCCCCTTCTCCTCCAGCCTGTCACACAGCAACAGGAGGCCATTCAGCCCTCTCCTCCAGCTTGTCACACAGGAGGCCATTCAGCCCCCTCCTCCAGCCTGTTACACAGGAACAGGAGACCATTCAGCCCCTCCTCCTCCAGCCTGTTACACAGGAACAGGAGACCATTCAGCCCCTCCTCCTCCAGCCTGTTACACAGGAACAGGAGGCCATTCAGCCCCCTTCTCCTCCAGCCTGTTACACAGGAGGCCATTCAGCCCCCCCCCTCCTCGAGCCTGTTACAGAGGAGAAGGCCATTCAGTCCAAGGTTTCCCCACTTTGACTACCTTCCTGGGCAGTACATTTCAGATCTGCCACGCCCAACTCCTCCCCATCTCCTTGTTATCGACCCTTTGGAGGGGAACAGTTTCTGATACCTCGCGAACGGCTGTTGCCAACAAGAACTGCATGAGACCCACCACGGTTAGGGGGCATGCCCCTACCAGAGCCATGTTGTAGTTGAGGGTGGCAGCATCAAGGGCTCTGCGTGCCTCTTCCTCCATCTGGGCAAGCTCCATGGCTCTCCGGTCAAGTTCTATCTTCTTCTTGTGATACAGGTCATCTGTGGGGAGGAAAACATGGGGTTCGCGGGGGTGGGGAAGAGAGAGAGAGAGCAATCAAGCCAGGGAATGGGGATCGGTCTAAAAGCCAAAGGGGAGATTTCAGAAGGGAGCAGTCGAGATGGGAAATGGGGATCGGTCTGTGGGCCGAGCAGCAGTTCTCAGAAGTGGGCAGGGATAGGGATTGGTCTGTGGACCATGGGGGAGTTTTCGGAAGGGAGCAGTCACACCAGGGATTGGGGAAGGATCTGTGGCCCCGAGGGGGGAGTTTTCAGGAGTGAGCAGTTCAGATAGGGAATGGGGATCATCCTGTGGGTTCAGGGGCAGTCACACAAGGACACTGTGACAGGACTGAGAAGTGAGCAGCCACACTGAGAAATAGGGATGGGTCTGTGGACCATTGGGGGAGTTTTTGGAAGGGAGCGGTTCGAGCCGGGGAACAGGGATCGGTTTGCAGACGGAGGGGAACGCTTTTTGGGAGCTGGAGGGCGTGATTACCGGCGAACTTCTGGTCACGTTCCAGCCTCTGCCTCTCCAGTTGCTGTGCGGTTAGCCACTTGCGTGTCTCCTGCTGCTGCAGCTTCCTGCGGGCCCTCTCGTTTAGGTCCTCGCCCTCGAACTTCTGCAAGCTGGAGGGTCCGCAGCGGGGGTCATCATCACTGACCCGGGCCGGCTTGTCCTTCTTCAGCTGCTGCGGGTCCCACAGGTCGAACTCCCGCTGGTCCTCTGGCCTCTGGTACCGGGAGCGGAATTCTTCCACCTCCTTGTTCAGCTGGCGGACCCTCTCCTGTTCCTGCGCCTCAAGGAGCTGGGCAGTCTTGTCATAACGGAGACTGTCTGCATCTGCTCGGGGCAGGAGGGAGAAGGGGAAGATTGGACACACACACACACTGTTCGTCATTGAGTTCGCATTTACTCTCTGTCTTGCCGAGGGTCACTCTTAAACAACATACAGTGCACACTCCTTTGGTGCTAACCCTCCGACAGTGCCCACTCCCTCAGCACTGACCCTCCGACAGTGCCCACTCCCTCAGCACTGACCCTCCGACAGGGCGGCGCTCCCTCAGCACTGACCCTCTGACAGTGCGGCACTCCCTCAGCAATGACCCTCCCACAGTGCACCCTCCCTCAGCACTGACCCTCCGACAGTGCGGCGCTCCCTCAGCAATGACCCTCCGACAGTGCCCACTCCCTCAGCACTGACCCTCTGACAGTGCCCACTCTCTCAGCACTGACCCTCCGACAGTGCGGCGCTCCCTCAGCAATGACCCTCCAACAGTACCTGTGCCCTCAGCACTGACGCTCCGACAGTGCCCACTCCCTCAGCGTTGACCCTCCGACAGTGCCCACTCCCTCAGCATTGACCCTCTGACAGTGCGGTGCTCCCTCAGCATTAACCCTCCGACAGTGCGGTGCCCCCTCAGCACTGACCCTCGGACAGTACCCACTCCCTCAGCACTGACCCGCTGACAGTGCGAGACTCCCTCAGCACTGACCCTCCGACAGTTCGGCTCTCCCTCAGCACTGACCTTCCTACAGTGCGGTGCCCCCTCAACACAGATCCTCCAAAACTAGTTGCTTCCTTTGTGCTGACTGTCCCATGGTGCAGTAGTCCCTCAGCACCGAGTGAGTAGATCTGCTTTGAACAGAAAGGGAATGTCCCTCTACAGTGTCCCTGATCAAACACTCCCAGGACGGGACAGCATGGGGTTAGATACAGAGTAAAACTCATTCTACACTGTCTCCCTATCAAACAAACCCAGGGACAGGGAGAGCACAGGGTTAGATACAGAGTAAAGCTCACTCTACACTGTCCTATCAAATACTCCCAGAAAAGGAACAACATGGAGTTTGATACAGAGTAAAGCTGAACTGACATGTCCCACATCAACACTCCAGGACAGGGACAGCCTGAGGTTAGGTGCAGGGTAAAGCTCCTTCTACACTATCCTGCCACCATGCTGATGTATCAGACTGTTTGGCGTGCATTCTTTTGCTCTGGTCTCACCGATTGTGCCCGGCTCCTATTTGGGTTGACCTGCCATTTAATGCTGAGTCAGGGTTGCCTATGAACATTGGCACAGAGGAGCGGATTGGAAGAATTACCGTAAGCGTTGTCCCGCAGATGTTCCCTGTCTTCTCTTGTCTTCTTATCCAGGACTTGCTGACCCAGGAACGGGATATCCACCTTCACAGGTAGCAAAAGAGAAAATTACAGCAGCCATGAGGCCAGTGAATGAGGAGGAACTAGCAGGGGCTAAGGCAGACCATTCAGCCTTTCTGACCTATGCTAGTACGTTAGCTCCACATGAACCCCCCTCACATCCCGATTTCACTTCAGCCTCTCCAACGGCTCCCTCTACTCCTTCCTCCACGGGGCTCCCTCCCCTATGAAAAGCCCCCTCAAATAATTGCCCTTTCACAATACAGGCTGTACCCAGTTTGTGTGCACAATACAGAACAATTAACACAATAAAAACTGAAAGAAATAAAAATACAAGTTGCTGGAAAAGTTCAGCAGGTCTGGAAGCGTCTAAGGAGAGAAATCTGAGTTAACATTTTGGGTCAATTGACCCTTCCTCAGAACTTAAGAATGCCAAAGAAAATTGTATTCTGTACTTTTGGAGTTATTTGTATTCATTCATAGGATAGGGAGTGTTGCTGATAGGGCCAGCCTTATCACATTTCTGATGAAGGGCTTATGCCTGAAATGTTGACTGTCCTGCTCCATGGATGTTGCCTGACCTGTTGTGCTTTTCCAGAGCCATACCTTGCGACTCTCCAGCATCTGCTGTCCTCGTTCTCTCCCAACACTATCAATCCCCATTTGCCCTTTGAGAAGGTAGGGGGTGACCTACCTTCTTGGCGGAAGTGGGTACTGCAGATGCAGGAGATTAGAGTCAATATTAGAGTGATGAAGAGCTTTTGCCCGAAATGTTTGACTTTCCTGCTCCTTGGATGCTGCCTGACCTGCTGTGCTTTTCCAGCATCTTGACCTGCCTTGTTGACATACTGCACTGCCCCTGTGGTGTAGGAACATCCCACACAGTGCTCCATTGGGGAGGGAGTTCCAGGATTCTGACCCTGGAGACACCGAAGGAATGGCCCGTGTTGTTCCCAGTCAGGATGGTGTGCGTATGTCACTGCTCTCAATCTCAGAGATTTTATTCAATTTAAATTCCATGAACTGCCACAGTCCGGGTCTGCTGGATCACTCATCCAGAGGTGTTACCACTATGCTACCAATTAGCATAGAATAGAGCTGTACATCACAGTAATTGGTCCTTTTACCCACGATGTTGTGCCAATCATGACACCAAATTCAACGAATCCCTTCTGACTGTCCTTTGTCCATATCCCTCCATTCCTTGCAAATTCATGAGCTGATCTAAAAGCCCTTTCAACACCTGTATCATATTTGCCTCAACCACCATCCCTGGCAGCAAGTTCCAGACACCAAGCACTCGCTGTGTAAAAAAATCTTGTCCTTCACATTTCCTTTGAACTTTGCCCCCTCACCTTAAATGCATGCCCCCAAGTTTTACATATTTCAACTCTGGGAAAAAGATTCTGACTGTCAACCCTATCTATGCATCCCATACTTTATAGGCTTCTATCAAGTCTCCCCTCAGCCTCTGCTGCTCCAGAGAAAACAAGCTCTGAGTTTTTCTAGCCTTTTTGTAGACTTCATGCCCTCTAATTCAGGCAAACCTCTTCTGCACCCTGTCCAAAGCCTCCACATCTTTGCTGTAACGTAGTGACTGGAATTGAATGCAATATTCTAAGGCCTAATTGAAGCTGATGAATAAAGGCAATCCGTTGCTCACTTGTTGAGGGCTAGAGGGCAAGTTGCAGACTCATGGTAAAGTTGCCACAACTGTACTGGACCGTTGGCATGCCCTTTCATGAGACAGAGAGAAAACCACTGATGGTGGTTTAACCTGAGGGTCACCAAACCTTGGGCGAGGAGATGAGGTCATGGAGAAGAGTTCCTACTTAGCCGGCATGGGAATTGAACCCGTGTCATTGGCATCACTTGGCATTGCAAACTAGCCAAAATGAGCAGGCAGGCCCTACTCCCAACCTCGAGGAGAGGACGGCATGGTGGCTCAGTGGTTGGGTAATCTAATCTAACGAAGGCAGGACGGGGTAAGGGGGAAATGAGTCAATGACGTCTCCCTGCCAACCAGCCCTTCGCACCACTGTGCAGGGTTGCTCACCCCGATGGTTCTGTGCCTGGCATTGAAAATGCGGCTCTGGCGCTGGGCCTCTGCGTTCTTCCTCCGCTCGATGGCTGCAGTCTCTTTGGGGTCAACAGGCAGGTCCAACTTGTACATGCTGCCTTGGGTCTAGTCACACAATCTTAAACAGATCAACCTGTAGAAGTCTACATTTATCTTCAATAAGCTTTGGGCCATGGGCTGTGTTTGAGTTCTTTGCTTCCCTGTCCCTGGTTTGGTGGTCAGCCACCACTCATTCAAGGAGACACCTAGAAAGCCTGCTCTCCCCAACAACCAAACAAGTTGTTGCCAACTTGGCCACTGTAGCAAACAACGGAGGGACGCTTTGGGTCGCCATAGCAACAGAGAACATTGAGAAACGGGGGTGACTTCACCAATGCACTCTTCACAAAGCGACAATTCAACCACTTCTCAGCGCTCTAGAGAATTTAAACCGCCTGTTAGCACCTTGATTCCCAGTAAAGATCAGTGTAGTCAACGACTCTCTCACCAGGATAGCAAAGAGTTAAAATATTGGATTTGTTGTCACCCCCCCTTCATCCCTCCCAACTGCACGGGATGGAACATTCCGCCCGCTCCGTGTGAATGACTGACGTCCCTCTCTACCAATCACGAAGGCGAGTTCCCTTAACGCGGCCAATAGAGAGCAAGGACTGGGAGGGCGGGTTTCGTGGATCTAGACGAGGCATGCGCGGCGCAAGGCCTCTCGGGAAATGCAGTTCTCTTGCAGTTCCCGAGAATGGCCGTTCGTCCGGCCCGCCTAACGCAAGCGCCTGCACCGCCTTTGGTGGGGGCGGCATCCTGGGAGTTGTAGTCCTCTCGGCCATTGTCTTCAATGGTCCCGAAGTGGGGAGGAAACTACAAATCCCAGGAGGGGGGGGCGTGCCGTGCGCCATGCGCCATTTTCCTGCAAGAGGCGGGAGGGCGGTGTTGTCCGTCGAGAGCCTCGCTCGGTGTTTTGGCGGCAGCGGCGGCGCTTGTTGCCGCCATGGGCTTCCTGCGGCTCATCGAGATCGAGAACTTCAAGTCGTACAAAGGCCGACAGATCATCGGGCCCTTCAAGAAGTTCACCGCCATCATCGGACCCAATGGCTCGGGTGAGGAAATCGAGGCCGAGGCTGGGCCGAGGGCCTCCTTCTCCAGCCAGCCCCCCCACCTCATAACCCTCTCTACCCACCTCCGAGAGGGAGAGAAACAAATAACGACACCTATTTACCTCAGGATTTGGACCCGCGGCTCGAAACCTGGAGGGATTTCCCGTCAGCAACAACAGCAACATTTTTATGTTGTTGATCTGCAAAACGAAAAATAACCAGAACAGTTTACATTTTTTTAAAAAAATGCACTGCGAGTGAGGTAGTGGTGGTGATATAAAGGAAGGCCACTAGGGAATGGTGTCTGTAATAGAACATTTCAGCTCTGCCATAGATCAGCTGGGGTTATTTTTGAAGTAAAGAGCTTTTATGCTGTTTGGGTTTGGGTTTGGGTTTGGGTTTGGGCTGGGGGTGGGGGAAACCTTGATTTAAGGGTTAAAAAATCACACAACACCCAGGTTATAGTCCCAACAGGCACTGCCGAAATGATGAAGGAGCGTCGCTCCGAAAGCCAGTGTTCTTCCATAAAAACCTGTTGGGCTGTGACCTGGTGTTGTGTGGTTTTCGTCTTTAACTTTTTGACACCCCAGTCCAACACCGGCGTCTCCAAATCCTGATTTAAGGGTTTATTAAGATTGGGGTTGGAGGGCTTCAGCCAAAGGGGGAGGAAGGGGCTGAACAGGCTGGGGCTGCTCTCCCTGGAGCGTCAGAGGCTGAGGGATGGTTTTGTAGAGGTTTATAAAATCACGAGGGGCATGGGTAGGGTAAGTAATCAAGGTCTTTTTCCCCCCCCCCCCCGGGGTGGGGGAGTCCAGCACTAGAGGGGCATAGGTTTAAGGTGAGCGGGGCAAGGGTCCTAAGGGGCAGCCTTTTCACGCTGTGTATGTAATGAGCTGCCGAAGGAAGTGGTTCAGGCTGGTACAATTACAACATTTTAAAAGGCACCTGGATGGGTACATGAATAGGAAGGGTTTGGAGGGGGCACTGCAGATGCTGGTGATTAGAGTCAAGATTAGAGTGGTGCTGGAAAAGCACAGCAGGTCAGGCAGCATCCGAGGAACACGAAAATTGAAGTTTCGGGCAGAAGTCCATCATCAGGAATGAGGTTTGCCATTCCTGATGAAGGGCTTTTACCCAAAATGTCGATTTTCCTGCACCTCGGATGCTGCCTGACCTGCTTTGCTTTTCCAATTCCACTCTAATCTTACAGGGGTAAGGCCCAAGTGCTAGCAAATGGGATTTGATTAATTTAGGATGTCTGGTCGGACCGAAGGGTCTGTTTCTGGACTGAACATCTCTATTTCATTTGTATTCGAGTGACATGTACCCAAGTACAGTGAAAAATAGCAAACAAGGACATCTAGTCTTGAAATGTTAGCTTGCTCTCTCTCCATGGCAGAAGATACAGAAGCTTGAATATGCACCAGCAGGTTCAGGAACAGCTTCTTCCTGGCTGTTAGTACACTAGTGAATGGGCTTTCTAACTTCAAATAGTGCTGATCTTGACAATGTTGACTGTGCCTAGCGCACACCCTGTGCGATGTGGTGAGGTAGGGATAGGTGAACATAGGTAGAGGGTACAACCTGGTTGGTCAATATGAGGAATGAATCTGTTATTTGAAATTGGAGAACTCGCTGTTGAGTCCTCCGGGCAGAAGATGAGGTATTGTTCCTCCAATTTGTGGTCTAATTTGCTGTGGCAATGGAGGAGGACAAGGATGGTCATGTCGGAAAGGGAGTGGGAAGGGGAATTAAAATTGGCGGTGACTGAGAGGTCAGGTTGGCCCCTGTGGGCCAGGCTGAGATGCTCAGTGAAGCATGTCCTGAGTTTGGTGTCCCTGATGGAGAGAAAACCACATATGGAGCAATGGATAGTCAGGTGGAGGAGAGTCAGGTGAACCTCTGTCTCACCTATAAGGACTGTTTTGGGCTCTGGATGGAGGTGAGAGAGTGGTGTGCTGGTAGGTTTTGCATCTTTTACGGTTGCAGGGGAAGATATCTGGGGTTTGGTGGGGGGGTTGGACCAAGGATTGGTGAAGGGAACGATCCTTGTGGAAGGTAGAGAGGGTTGGGGAGGGTTAAGTGGTCTTGGTGGTGGAGTCTAATTGGAATTGGTGGAGTATTTAAAGATGATATGTTAGATGTGGAGACTGGTGGGCGGTAGGTGAGGACAAGGGGAACACTATTTTATTCTGATTAGAGGGTGAAGGGTTGAGAGCAGTGGAGTGGGGAATGGAGGAGGTGCGGTGGAGGGCTGTCTGGATGACAAAGGGGAAAAGCACATTGTTCAAAATCTGGGACATTTGGGAGTGGAATGTCACCTCGTCTGAGCAGATGTGGTGGAGGAATTCTGAGTTCTTGCAGGATTCTGGGTGGGAGGAGGTGTAGTCCAGGTAGTTATGAGTGTGTGGGTTTATAGTACATGTCTATTTAGAGACTGTCACTGGAGATGGAAATGGAGAGGTCAAGAAAGGTGAGGGAGGTGTCTGAGATGGACCAAATAATTTGAGGGTAGGGTGGAAGTTGTGGGCAAAGTTGATGAATTGCTCCAGTTCAGTCTGGGTGCAGGATGCTGCACCAATGCAGTCATCGATGTTGAGGCGGAAGAGCTGGGGCACAGTGCCTGTGTAGGTACTAAAGAGGAACTGTTCAACATAGCTGACAAAAAGACAGGTGTAGCTAGGGCCCATCCGAGTGCCCATGGCCACAATTGGATTTGGACAAAATGGGAAGAATTAAAGGAAAGTCATTAAAGGTGAGGACTAGTTCGACAAGGTGGAAGAGGGTATTGGTGGAGGTGGTCTGGATGAGTCTGTGGAGAGGAAGAAGCTGAGGGCCTGAAGGCCATCCTTGTGGAAACGTTTTTGAGCTTCTGTATCTTCTGCCTGACAGAATAGGTTGGAAGAAAGCATTAATAGGGTGGGAGGGGTCTTTGATGATGTGGGCAGCCTTTCTGTGGCAATGAGAAGTGTAAGTGGAGCCTGTGGTTGGGAGGTTGGCTTTTGTGATAGTCTGTGCTATGCACACAACTGTCTGTAGTTTCTTACAGTCCTGGACAGAGCATTTACCATACCAGGCAGAATGCTTTCCATAGTACATCTGTAAAAGTTGGTGAGCGTCCTTACTGACATGCTGAATTTCCTTAGCTTCCTGAAGGAAAAGATTTGGAGATGCCAGTGTTGGACTGGGGTGTACAAAGTTAAAAATCACACGACACCAGGTTATAGTCCAACAGGTTTAATTGGAAGCACAGTTAACGTTTCTGGTCTGGTGACTATGCTTCAGAATTCTCTTCTCAGAAGCTGCCAGACCTGCTGAGCTTTTCCCCAACCTCTTGCTTTTGTTTCTGATTTAGAGCATCCATAGTTCTTTCAGTTATTTTTTAGGAAATATGTGGAGGTTTTGGCAAGCGTGCAGAATTTTACCTGGAAGCTGTCTGGATTAGAGATTATGAGCTATAAGGAGAGGCTAGAAAAACTGATTGTTTTCTCTGGAGTGGTGGAGGCTGAGGGGAGACTTGTTAGAAGTCATATAAAATTATGAGATGCGTAGATAGGGTTAAAGGTCAGAGTCTTTTTCCCAGAGTTGAAATGTCCAAAACTAGGGGGCATGCATTTAAGGTGATAGGGGAAAAGTTCAAAGGAGATGTGAGGAGCAAGTTTTTCTTTACATAGAGCGTGGTAGAAGCCTGGAACATGTTGCATGGGATGGTGGTGAGGAGGCAGATACATTAGGGGCATTTAAAGGATTTATAATAAACACATGAATATGCAAAACATTGAGGGATATGGACCAACGGCAGGCAGAAAGGATTAGTTTAATTTGGTGTAATATTTGGCACAACAGCATGGTCAGAAGGGCCCGTTCCTATACTATACAGTTCAATGTTCTATAATCTCTGCAGACTCTTTGTTTCATCCTCACCACTTGCCCTCCCGACTAGAGTATAACGTGGGCAAATGTGAAGTTGTTTATTCTGGAAGGGAGAACACAAGGGCAAACTGCAGAAAGCTGCAACGCAAAGGGACTTGGGGGTAACGTGTAATTAGGAATGTTGCCTCCATGTTTCCCCAGTATACTCCTCTGTCATTCGTCACTTTGGTTCATCGCCCTGTGCCCTCACTTCTGCCAACACTCATGGCAGTTTTCTGTGTGACAGTGCAAGGTGTGACCCTTGTTCTTTTACCTTGCCAACTGTCCAAGGTCCTAAATGTGCATTCAGGCATTTTGGACCTTTGGAGGTACTTCGTTCAGTCTGGTCCACCAGTGCTCTGCTCCCAATCTGAGAGTCTACTCATTGGCAAGACTACAGACTACGCAATGCCTCCGCTTTGTCTGTAAGAACGACCTCCCACTTTCATTTTGCCATTTCAATCAACCATCTTGTTCCTCTGCTAATGTTTCCATCCTTAGTCCACTGCCATTTTCCAACAAAGGTAAACACAGTCTGGAGGAATGACACGTTATTTTCTGCATGGCGACTCTACCGCCTTCACAACTCAGCATTGAGTTCAGCGACTTCAGAGCGTCAATTCTACCCTCCACCCTGATTGTAACCTGCCTCCATTCTCCAGCATTTTGTTTGCATTTTATCCACTTTGCTCCCAGCAATTTTTCTCACATATCATTAACACCTATTGTATATCTCTACTCTTTCTTTCCCACCTTTGGCACCCCCTCTGTCTTTTGCCATTGCATCCTTGCTGTTTGTTCCTCTCGCACCTCTTCCTCCTTTGTTGACAGTTTAAAAAAAACACCATTATCCCATCCTTTCACTTCTGAAGGATAGTCTCAAGCAAGCACAAACTGTTAACACTGCCTTTCTCTCTCATTCCACACATGCTGCCAGTCCTGCTGAATTTCTCCAGAATTTTCAGCTTTTAGTCAAAATGTTGAACTGCTGGTTTTGGAAGAAGGCGGGGGTGTGTTCTGTGCAGTACAGGAACAATGTTATTGCTAACCTTCCTCAGATCACTTCAGTCTTCGGATTACATGCCCATCGCATCCCTTAGCTGGTTTCCCTCCCCAGTCACTGGTCACCGCAATGGAATTCATCTGTGGATTTTTGAATCACAGAAAGTTGGTTTGTAGATGCACCCGGTAATCAAGGCGGCAAATGAATATTGTCCTTCATTGTTGGAGGGATGGAGTTTAAAATCAGGGAAGCTATGCTGCAGCTGGAATACTGTGTACAGTTTTGGTCTCCTTACTTGAGAAATGATATACTGGCACTGGAGGGGTGCAGAAGATGTTCCCTAGGTTGATTCCAGAATTGAGATGGTTGGCTTAAGAGAAGAGATTGAGTAGACTGGGACTGTACTCATTGGAATTTAGATGAATGAGGGAAAACCTTAATGAAGCACAGGAAACTACAGGTAAGTTAGGAGCCGGGATGTTGTTTTCATCGGAGGGTGAAGCTACCAGCTGAGGGTATAGCCTCAAAATAAGTGGGAGCAATTTTAGGACTAAAGTGAGGAGGGACTTCTTCATCCAAAAGGTTGTGAATGTTTGGAATTCCCTGCCCAATGAAACAGTGGAGACTACCTTGTTGAATGTTTTTAAGGGAAAGGTAGATTTTTTGAACAGCAAAAGGAATGAAGGTTATGGTGAGCAGGCGGGTTAGGTGGAGCTGAGTCCATGAAAAGCTGAGCCCTTTGGATCTTGCTGAAAAATCACTCTTAAATGTCACAATCAGCCCTCCTGGATTTCTGCACTCCTTTATCTCTGACGTGTGCATGGTCTTTATCTCCCCAGAGTGGGTTACTATGTCTGCATGAGCTTTCTCCCACCCACTACTCCATCACCCATCATTCCTTCCCTCCAACCCATGCCTGTATTCATTCATTCCTTTCTGCCTCTTGTGTTCGTCCAACTTCCCTTTCTCCTGCTTGAAACGCATCAACTCCTGCTTGAAACGCATCAACTCCCCTTGAGTCCCATATTCTTGGCCCTTCTTTGGGTAGAAGTGTTTCTCCAGAATTCCCTGATTGGCCTTATCACTGTCTTATATTGATTTCCCCCAACTCCACCTCTAGCCCTGGTTTCCTGCCGCAATTTGAAATTTGACCTCCGCCCTCTTGAAACCTTTTCATTGTTTCTAAGGTCTTAATCAGCTCACCCCCTCAACCTCTCTGTTTTTAGTCTGATGTGTTGAACACAGGAATGATGATCTGAATCCTTTCCACTCAGGCAAATCAAACCTCATGGACGCCATCAGCTTTGTACTGGCGGAGAAGACGAGTAACCTGAGGGTGAAGACGCTGAAGGACCTGATCCATGGTGCTCCAGTGGGAAAACCGGCAGCCAACCGTGCCCTGGTCAGCATGGTGTATGCTGAAGACTCTGGTGATGATAAGGTGTTCACCAGGGTGATTGTGGGTGAGTGACAAGCAAGGGAAGCAGTTGGATTTGTTTGCGAATTGCTTAAAAGGATACTGTTCTCCAGTTTCTGCGCAGGACTGTTGTGACAATATAGAACAGGCTACACACCATCCCTGTACTACACATCCAACATCGCGCTACTCTCTTAGCGCTGGTCCTCCGACAATGTGTCGCTCCCTTTACACTGGCCTTTCAACAATGCGGCGTGTCTTTGACTCTGGCCTTCCCTCAACATGATACTTCTTCGACATTGGCCCTCTGACAGCGTGGCGCTCCCTCAATGCTGGCCACACAAGACTGCAGCACTCCCGTGACACTGACTATGAATGAGTTACCGTCCTAGATTATAGTCCTCGAGTCTCTAGAGTGACAGTAGGCTCTCCCTACCCCTCAGCAGTTCTACCACCAAAGTGATAACATTCCCAATTGAGACATGGTGCAGTAGAAAAAGCTAATAGCTAGAAGCAAAGGATTTCAAATGTGTTACTTTGGTGGAGGGAAGTAGTGAATACTCAGCAGCTGCCATCCTGATGCTGCTGAAGATCTGCCTTTGTCCTCAGATCCTCGAGCCCTCACCATTGAGCTGCACTAATTTGTAATAACTTTCCAGGTGCTTCATCGGAGTACAGGATCAACAACAAGGTGGTGCCCCTGCAGGACTACAGTGAGCAGCTGGAAAAACTGGGAATTCTCATCAAAGCCCGTAACTTCTTAGTGTTTCAGGTAACCTTTCCAAACTGTGACCTGTTTATGATCTCTCTCCGCTGCCTCCATTTCAGGTTTTCCCCTCTGCCTCGATTCATCATGTGAGGTCAGACAGAGAAAGAGTGACAGATTTCCTTCTCTTTTGGGGCTTAGTGGACTGGATGGACTTTTACAGAATGTGTTGATCGTTATTACAAATATCCCATCTTATTGTTTGTTACTAACTTGGGGTGGCCCAATGATAGCATTGCTGACTGACAGGACCCAGCGTGCAATTTGCACATTCTCCCCACATCTGTGTGGGTTTCTTCCAGGTGCTCTGGTTTCCTCTCTCAGCCCAAAGTTGTGCAGGTCAGGTGGATGGCCATGCTAAATCGCCCCATAGCACCAAGGAGTGTGTAGGCTAGGGGGATTAGTCATGGTTAATATGGGGATAGGGTGGTGTGGGTCTGGGTGAGATGCTCTTCAGTGGTTTGGTGCAGGCTCGATGGGCTGCATCATCACTTACTACTCGTCCCTAGTTGCCTATCAAGGGTGGTGATCCACTGCAGTCCACGTGCTGTGGGTAGACTATCATTCTACTAGTGAGAGAATTCCAGGATTTTGAGCCAAGGAGCACGTGGCGTCTTGTCTGGAAAGTTTGATGTGTCTGGGTACCTGGTATTTGTTTGCGTACCTCCAAGCATAGGAAGTAACACCGGTGTTGCGGCTGTTGCAGGGTGCGGTGGAGTCCATCGCCATGAAGAATCCCAAAGAACGGACTGCCCTCTTTGAGGAGATCAGCCGCTCGGGGGAGCTGGCCCAGGAGTACGACAAGAGGAAGAAGGAGATGGTGAAAGCCGAGGAGGACACGCAGTTTAACTATCACCGGAAGAAGAACATCGCGGCAGAGCGCAAAGAAGCCAAGCAGGAGAAGGAGGAGGTAAGCACCCGACGTGCGATTGACCAGAGATTTAACATTGGCCCATCTACTTTGCTGCTATTTTTGTTTCTTCATCTGTTTCTACGTCTCCACCTGCCTAGAACGTTATCCCTGATTTCCCATGCTCCCACTAAGCCATCGGCATACCCCCCTTTTCCTTCAAGTACTACACTATTCACTTACACTGCTCCCTGGGGAAGTGATTCCACCTTCCCATTGTTCACTTCCTGAAGTCTCAGCATTTATTGGTGATTGTTGTCTATTGGTTAAACCCTAGATCTGCCCCTAGAGAGGAAGCATCTTCTGAGTTTACCCTATCCAACTGCAGTACAACAAGCTTTTTACTAACTGGCACACATATGGGACCAGGAGTGTACTGGTTGATCAAGAAGTCCACATGATTAATGTAAAAACACACACTAAATTATAGAAACATAATGCAGGGGGTGTACAGGTCACTTTTTTATACTACATTTGCAGCAAAAACCACTTAAATAATAATGCAAGACCGAGAACTAACTTTCTTGCGCCCTCAACTAATTAATAACAATAAAACAAAAAGCTTCTGGTATTTCAGGTATATAATTTTTGCCAGTTAATTGAGAGTGCAAGTTCATAAGGTGTGGGTTGAAATAAAGTTTGCTGTTCTGTTATGAAGATCTTCATAATACCCACACCTTCATGACAGTACATTGTTTCGGTTAAGTCATATTTGGAACATTAGGCAGATGTGTGGTCACCAAAAAGGATGTAGAGGCACCAGAGAAACTGCACACACAGTTTTGCTTGAATGATGACAGCTTGGCCCTCCATCACTGTGGACCCTGCGACAGTGCGGCACTCCTTTGGCTCTGATCCTGTGACAGTGCAGCGCTCCCTCAGTGCTGACCCTGCTGCAATGCAGTGCTCTCTCAGTAACATTACCAACATGTTCTGTGTCGGGCATGGTTCATGAGGCTGGTGTTTGTGGGGTGTGGTGTGGAACCCACCTGAAACAAGCCTGGCAGCCAACGTGAGAAGGTGAGTGGGTCTCCTTGGCTGATGCTGTTGTTCACTGCTTTGATCCTCCTTCCTGTCAGGCAGAACGTTACCAGCGCCTGAAGGACGAGCTGGCTCGTGCGCAGGTCCAGCTGCAGCTCTTCAAGCTCTACCACAACGAATCGGAGATCGAGCGATTGAGCAAAGACCTCGCTTCCCGCAACAAGGAGATTGAGAAGGACAAGAAACGCATGGACAAGGTGGAAGAGGAGATGAAGGTGCAGAAGAAGGAAGTCGGCAAGTTGATCAGGGAGCAGCAGCAGATCGAGAAAGAAATCAAGTAGGTATATGGGGAATGAGGCTCAGGACTCATGGTGTGTGTGTGTGTGTGTGTGTGTGTGTGTGTGTGTGTGTGTGTGTGTGTGTGTGTGTGTGTGTATACACGTACTTAGAGCTCACGAAGAGGCGGCAGAATCTGCAATTTTGCAGCACGTTTTGCGATCTCGGGCTGTCCCCTGAGTGCCTTTTGGTATTTGACCAGCCCAAACAGAAGTGGTTGTTTTCCTTGGAACGGCAGTGGCTGAGATGAGAAATGATAGATGTCTGTAAAATTATGAGATGCATAGATAAGTCAGAATGTTTTTCCCGAAAGTTGAAATGTCAAATACGCAGGGGGCATGCAGCTAAGATGACGGGTGGAATGTCCAAAGGAAATGTGAGGGGCAAGTGTTTTACACAGCGTGGTAGAGTCTGGAATGTGCTGCTAGGGTGGTGGTGGAGAAGGTAAATGTGTTGGGGCATTTAAGGGACGTTTAGATAAGCACCCGAATATGCAAGCAATAGAGGGACATGAGCCAAGAGCAGGCAGAAGGGATTAGTTTGTCGTCATGTTTGACACAACATTGTGGGCTGAAGGGCCCGTTCCTCGCTGGTACTGTTCTGTGATTGCACCCCCTGCCCACCGGGCGATGTCACATTTGGAAAAATAGCCATTCTTTTCCAATTTCAGGGAGAAGGATGCAGAATTAAACCAGAAGCGACCACAGTACATCAAGGCCAAGGAGAACACGTCGCACAAGATCAAGAAGCTGGAGTCCGCCAAGAAATCGCTGCAGAACGCGCAGAAGCAGTACAAGAAGCGTAAGGCAGACATGGACGAGCTGGATCAGGAGATGCTGTCTGTGGAGAAGGCCCGGCAGGAGTTTGAAGAGCGTATGGAGGAGGAGAGCCAGAGTGAAGGACGGGATCTGCAACTCGAGGAGAACCAGGTGAGGAGTTTGAGCTTGCAGCGCTGGTCACTTGTGCAGATTTATGTGGGAACTTTGCGCCTGTTGGAGTGAGCAGCCAACAATGTTCATGCTTTCACCAGTCTGATTTGGTTTAATGTAGTCACATGTGACTGAGTACGGTGAAAGGTTTTGTTTTGCATGCAGTACAAGCCAATCATAACCTGTAAGGAGATACAGATTATAGGGTGTTTAGACAGAGTGATGCACAAAACATTAAGGCTGCACAGGAGGTGTACAAAAGCAAGATCAACATTTTAGATTTGAAATTAGTGAGGTCCATCTCGCAGTCTTGATAACAGCGGGGAAGAAACTCTTCTTGAACTTGTTGGTACGTGTGTGCAAGCACCAGTATCTTCTGCCTGAGTGAAGAAGTTGGAAGAGATGATAACTGGGGGCTCGAACTAGCAAATTACTGACTCTCCCACTTTCACAGTTTGGCCCTGTTGCTGTGAGATGGGGTCATCCAGAGAGTGGTCGCTGTGTCCCTGCAGATAGGGAGCACGTGGAGTCCGCAAGAGCAATGCACAGTCCTTTCCAGATTGGTGGGCACCATTGGAGTCATGGTGTACCACCTCCCCCCACCAAACCCAACAATTATGTTAAGTTTGATAAGTTTCCATTTTTGTTTTGTAAATCTCTGTGAATGTTATGAGCTTGTTTTACGGTGCCCTAGTAGTGGCGGTTACAATCGTCGCTCATTTATTTGCAGCAGGAGAGAGCAAGCAGCATAACCACAGACCCTCCCACCACGGTTATAATCTCTTACAATCTCTTCTGTTGGGCAGAAGATACAAAAGCTTGAACATGTACCAACAGATACGAGAGCAATTTCTTCCTTGCTGTTATTAGATTTCTGAATGGACTCCTCAAATTTCAAATTTCAAATTTAATGTTGAAATCGCTCTCTGTGCACCTTCTCCAAAGCTGTAACATTGTATTCCTCGCACTGTTCTGTTGCCCTAATGCACGTTGTTCGATATGGTCTGCCTGTGCAAAACAAAACTTTTCACTGCACCTAGGTCCATGTGACAATAATGAATCAAGTCAAAAAATATCAGTCGTTCCCCTTCAGACTGATAAGTGCTAGGAGATAGTCGGTCAATTTTTCTTATTAAAAGCAAGGTTGATGCTCTCTTGCTAGTGAAGAGTTAGCGGTTTAATTGAGCTCTGATCTAATGCTGTGACCTCTCTGTTTGTTTATTTTCCCCCTTCCATTTTCTCTTGTGTCTCCCCACCCGGGGCTGGATCTCTGCAGGTGAAGAAGTACCACCGGCTGAAAGAGGAGGCCAGCAAGAGAGCAGCTACACTTGCTCAGGAGCTGGAGAAGTTCAACCGGGACCAGAAGGCCGACCAGGACCGGCTGGACTTGGAGGAGAGGAAGAAAGTGGAGACAGAGGTGGGTTGCAATTTGGCTGCGCTGGTTTGTGATGGTGGCTTTCTGTCTCATCCGGCCTCCAGGTGCTCCGGGCCCTGCTGCGTCTTTCCACGAAAGGCTAGGCAGGTGCAGATGTGCGTGGCTACACGATTGTTATATGGACCCAGCTGGCAAGTAACAGAAGCAGGAGAGAAATAACGCCTTCTATCGTTGGTCTAAATGCTTTCAAGGTCATTTACAACTCTGTGATCGTTATGTTGCCTGGTTATTGGGGAGATTGAATTAATTAAGAGTAACGACCATTTTGGAATGCAAGCTGTACCATGGTAGCACAGGACTTGAATGTCACTGAAAAGACGCCGTCAAAGGGTTTTTGCCCTGTGCTAATCTGGGTAAATGGAAGAGTGCCAAATTTCAGACAATCGCAACAATTCTTGACGTGAAAGCTGGGAAGAAAGCAACATGGAACAGTGGGCTCCCAGACACTGGCCCCTCCCTGTGGTATAACTGACCTGATGAGTGTGAGATCAGAAGCTGCAACAGCATGTCTTTGTCTTTTCAGTGGGACTCAAGTTTGTTAAAGTTTTGAAGAGCTGATGTGGTTAAGTGGCTCGATGGGTAGCCGGTGACATCTTTTGGCTTTGTGATTCTCAAAACTCTCCCACCACTCCTGAGATATGGCATTGGCAGGGGAGCAATCCTTGCCTCATGTCTGATCCTGTTCCAGTCCAACTGGCAGAGAATGATCTTGCCCTCCTACCCCCTTCCTATTCCTCTCCTCCACTCTCTATCCACTCCTTTTAAAAACCAGCCTCTTTGACTGAGCTTGTGCTAACTGGTTTGTAATATTTCTTTACATGGCTTGGGACTGCACCTGTGAAGTATCTTGGGATATTTCACTAAGCTGAAGCTGTTCTAAGCATGACAGCGTTGTCATGATAACCAGTCCATTTGAACAGTCCTCTGTTTTATTTTTGCTGGGTTAATTTCTGCGCTCGGGTCAATAGTGGAATTTAACAGCATTCTGTCACCCTCTGCAGGCCAAAATCAAGCAGAAAGTTCGAGAGATTGAAGAGAATCAGAAGAGAATTGAAAAGCTGGAAGATTACATCAACACCAGCAAGTGAGAGCACACTAAATGAAAATTGATTGTTTGCACGTGCAACTTGTCTGATATAGTCATACAGATTGAAAATTTGGTCCAGCCAGGTTTCCCAAACTAAACTAGTCCCATTTAGAATCATAGAATCCTTACAGTATAGAACCAGGCCATTTGGCCCATCGAGACACTCCAAACAGCATTCTACCCGTAACCCTGCATTCCCCGAGGCTAATCCACCTAGCCTGCACATTCCTGGATGCTACAGGGCAACCTAGCATGGATAATTCACCCTAACCTGCCCATCTTTGGACTGTGGGAAGAAAACCCATGCAGACACTAGGGCAATGTGCAAACTCCTGCAACAGGCAGACATCACAGGGTGAAATCGAACCCAGGTCCCTGACGCTGAGGCTGCAGTGCAAACCACGTAGCTACCGTGCCTGCATTTATCCCATGCCCCACTAAACCTTTTCTATTCATGTACCTGTCCAAATACCATTTCTTCTGCCGGCTTGTTCTGTATATGCACTAATCTTTGTGTGAAAAAGTTACCCCTCGGGTCTATTTTAAATCTTGCCCCTCTCACCTTAAACCTATGTCCTCTATTTCTGGACTCCTGTACTCTCGGGAAAAGACCTTTGCTATTCACCTTATATATCCCCCTCGTGATTTTCTAAACCTGTGGGTAAGACCACCCCTCACCCGTCATGCTCCAGGGAACAAAGGCCCAGCCTCTCTCGCTATAACTCCAGCCTTCCTATCCCTGTAAATCTTTTCTGCACCTTCTCCAATTTAATAACCTACTTCGTATAGGAGGGTGACCAGACTGTACGCAATACTCCGAAAGTACCGTCCTGCACAAGTGCAACATGATGGCCCAGTTCCTATATCGGTGCTGTGACCAATGAAGGCAAGTGTGTCAAATGCTACCTTCACCACCCTGTCTATCTGTGCACACATGTGAGGGTGCATGATTGGATCATTGGTCATATGGGCCTATGCATGTTGCACAGGTGCACCTGCATGCACGCACTCCTCCATGCCTGTGTGGGCACGTGCCTGGTGTAAACAGAAGTAGAGATAACGGCGTCTAGGCTTTTCCCTCTGGCTGATGTGCACCCTTTCCTGCCACAGGCAGTCGCTAGATGAGCAGCAGGCACAGGAGACGAAGCTGACTGAGGAAGTGGAGGCAGCGAAGCGACGCATCGATGAGATTAACATGGAACTGAACCAGGTCATGGAGCAGCTAGGTGACGCTCGCATCGACCGGCAGGAGAGCAGTCGGCAGCAGCGTAAGGCGGAGATCATGGAGAGCATTAAACGCCTCTACCCAGGCTCTGTGGTACGCGACACGAGGGTCAGGGTGGTAGCCTGTCGGTGGCCGCTGGCTCAAGAAGTACACATGAGAGGGGCAAACACAACAGTCGTGAGATATGGCTCAGTCAGATAGGGGAGTGCTAAAGTCACCCCATTTGCAGAGGACCATAGGGTTGCTCTTTCATTAGAGTGAGTTGGCAGGTGGTAAGTTTAACCTGAAGGTGACTAAGGCTCAGCTGAGGTTGAGAAATTAGGACCTTCATGGTGACTTCAGCTAGTCTGGGGATTGAAACCCTTGCTGCTGGTGTATTGCAAACCAGCTGTTCAGCCAACTGAGCTAACCAACCTATAATACTATAGGTATGGGAGAAGACTTGAGTTGAAATATTTGTTCTGAGTTGCTGTACAAGAAAGGAGGCTGTTTGGCCCTTTGTCTAAGTGCTGGCTGTTTGCAGTAAAGTACCATGTTCCCTGCCCGTTCTGTGTTCTTCAAAATGTTCTCCTTTTTGAAATTTTCTTCATTGACTTTTACTTCCGTGCACTTGGGAACAAATGTCGGAAACTGCAAAGGTGTGATGGCATTTGCTTCCTCCTCCTCTGTTGTTGTGGTTCTGTTCGCCGAGCTGGGAATTTGTCTTGCAAACGTTTCGTCCCCTGTCTAGGTGACCTCCTCAGTGCTTGGGAGCCTCCTGTGAAGCGCTTCTGTGCTGTTTCTTCCGGCATTTATAGTGGCCTGTCTCTGCCGCTTCCGGTTGTCAGTTCGAGCTGTCAGCTGTAGTGGCCGGTATATTGGGTCCAGGCCGATGTGTTTGTTGATAGAGTCAATGGCACTCATCCACAGACTCTATCAACAAACACATTGGCCTGGACCCAATATACCGGCCACTACAGCTGACAGCTCGAACCGACAACCAGAAGCGGCAGAGACAGGCCACTATAAATGCCGGAAGAAACAGCACAGAAGCGCTTCACAGGAGGCTCCCAAGCACTGAGGAGGTCACCTAGACAGGGGACAAAACGTTTGCAAGACAAATTCCCAGCTTGGCGAACAGAACCACAACAACGAGCACCCGAGCTACAAATCTTCTCCCAAACTTTGTCCTCCTCCTCTGTCACTCTCCCCTCACCTGGGAGAGCATGTTTTCCACCCCAGACATCGAGACGTAAGCATTCGGAACAGGAGTGAACCGTTAGGCCCTTTGAACCTGCTCCAACATTCTGTATGATCACAGCTGACCTGGAGTAATGTCACAAGTGGTCCTCTTCTAAGTTGTTTCAGCCCAGTTCGGAGAAAACCGGATAGATAGATTCCCTACAGTGTGGAAACAGGCCCTTTGGCCCAACAAGATGTCAGTTGGAAACCAGTATCAGGAAGGAATTCTGTCTTAGGCTCCAACAAATCAAGGTTTTTGAAATAATTTTGCTCAGTTTAGGGACCTTTGACACTGAAATTGTGGGGAGTCAAACTCAATAAACGAAGAGGAGTACAGCCCTTCAGCCCAGCAAGCCGCCTCAACACAGAAAACCATTCTAAATTAAATTTTAAAATGATTAAACCTATTTTTCTAATCAACCTGGTCAGAGATGTTATTGTGCACCTCTGGAGTAGGTGGGACTTGAAGCTGGGCCTCCCGGTCCAGGGGATAGGGACACTACTGCCATGCCACAAGAGAGGCCACATGATGCCTTTCTCAACTACAAGCCCACAATAAGTGGATTAGATTATTGTCAAACAGGGCTGAAAGAGAATGCAAGGCATAGGAGCAGGGAAACCCATTCAGACCACTGAAGTTGTTCCACTGTCCAATAAGATGTGGAGGTGACGGTGTTGGAGAAAGTCGGAAGTCATGTGACACCATGTTATTGACTAAGAGGTTTATTTAAAATCACAAGCTTTTGGAGCGTTGCTCATCTGCTCCTTGGTCAGATGAAGTGGAGGAGGGACACACAGAATATGTAGGCGGAGAAATATCGGCAAGGTAATTCCAGGTAGTTAGGAGTGTCAGCATTAATTTGTACTTATCTCTTGATGCATTTACTCACCTGGAATTATCTTGGTATTATCTGTCCGCCTGTATATTCTGTACCTGAGCTCCCCTCTGCACTTTACCTGACAAAGGAGCAGCGCTCCAAAAGCTTGTGATTTTAAATAAACCTGCTGGACGATAACCTGTTTGTTGTGTGACTTCTTCTGGCTATTGGTTAATGGTCATTGCTGATAAGACTTTCACTTGCTTGTCTGTGTCCTCGTCACTCTCAAAAGCCCTTCAAACTCCCTCTCCAGTCAAAAATCTGTCTCACCTGACTGAAGCATTCAGTGGCTCTGCTGCTGTCCTGGGAGAGAGAATTCAATGCTCTTGTTTCCTACCTCTCCTTTCCCAAGAGTCTGCTACCCCACCACCCCCGCACCCCAAACCAAGTACCTTTGTAGGTTCAAAGTAAATCTTTATCATGGTGTATGTGTGAAGGAGCATTGGACCAGGAACAGATATTATTAGTCATTCTATTCAGAGACTTTATTCCACTCCTCTGGAGCAGGTGGTCCTTGAACCATGAATTCCTGACTTAGGTGTAGGGACGCTAACATTGCAGCAGAAGATCTGTCGTAGCTGGTCTGCATCTTAATGACTTTATCCCCACCTCATTACCATCCAATTCGCATTATCTGACATGGCCAAGTTCTGTAAATGCAGCTGTCTGCGAGGGTGTCAGAAGAATTTGAAGGAAGAAGACTGTGCAACACTTCAAACCAGCTGTGAGAGTTTGAGGCTGATCTTATATTTCATTGCCCTTGTCCTGATCTGCATTGCCCTTGCATACCTTGTCCTGTTTAATATGGTCTCCCTGTCTCTCTCTTTAAATCCCCACCCCTGCCCTTCACCATTTTCCTTCTTGCAGTATGGCCGTCTGATTGATCTGTGCCAGCCCACACAGAAGAAATACCAAATTGCTGTCACCAAGGTGCTTGGGAAGAACATGGATGCGATTATTGTGGACACAGAGAAGACTGGCAGGGACTGCATTCAATACATCAAGGAGCAGCGGGGCGAGCCGGAGACCTTCCTGCCTCTTGACTACCTAGAGGTCAGCAAGCAACTGTTGGCATCTGTATTACACTGGGGTACAGTCCTGGTGGGGACAGGTCTGTCACTGTATAACACTGGGGTACAGTCCTGGTGGGGACAGGTCTGTCACTGTGTAACACTGGGGTACAGTACTGGTGGGGGACAGGTCTGTCACTGTATAACACTGGGGTACAGTACTGGTGGGGGACAGGTCTGTCACTGTATAACACTGGGGTACAGTACTGGTGGGGGACAGGTCTGTCACTGTATAACACTAGGGTACAGTACTGGTGGGGGACAGGTCTGTCACTGTATAACACTGGGGTACAGTACTGGTGGGGGACAGGTCTGTCACTGTATAACACTGGGGTACAGTACGGGTGGGGGCAGGTCTGTCACTGTATAACACTGGGACACAGTACTGGTGGGGACAGGTATATCGCTGCATAATACTGGTGTAACTTTGGCTGTGATATGATTTCAGGTGAAGCCCACTGATGAAAAGCTCAGAGAGCTGCGAGGGGCCAAACTGGTGATAGATGTTATCCGTTATGAGCCGCCACATATTAAGAAAGCGCTACAGTACGCTTGCGGGAATGCACTTGTGTGCGACAACGTGGAGGATGCCAGGAGAATCGCCTTTGGGGGTCCGCAGCGGCACAAGGTACATCTTCGACATGGAGAGAATTTCCCCGAAACCTTTCCCTGTCCCTGATACTGTTCTGAACACTGGCTGTAGCTTAATACTGTCTGTCCAGCCTGGATAACATTTGGCACATTTGCCTGAGGTGAATAATTGCAACTGATTGTTAGCGGGAATCCTAGTCCTCTGCGTTTCCCTTTGTTGATTTATCCATCCCCATCCGTCTTTTTGTGAAGTGGCCATTGAACTTCATTACTATCCTTGATGCTGTAGCCAGGCTGAGCAGCAGCCGACTTGCGAATGGAGGAGTGGGCTGGAAGCTGGTCGCAGTGATGGCTGTTCTACCTCCTGATGTGTTTTGAGAACCTCTCCTCCTCCTGTCCTGATTGATTTTCCTGCACAAGCCTCCCTCAGCTGTATTGGCAACAGGCATTCCTGTGAGTGCGCTCCACATTTACAGCAGTGCGAGAGTCCCACTGGCGAGCTGACCCTTTTGGTCCGGGTGAACCTGATTTTCTTTATCTACTCTGGTTCCCATGTCACTGCCAGCTGGTTAAAACACACAGCGCTGGCTTGGCAGCCCGCTCCTGCAAATTCCGAACCCCGGTTCGATGTTTTTTTTTAAATACATTTACAGGATGATGACGTTGCTGGCTAGGCAGCACTCATTGCCCATCCCTAATTACCCAGAGAGCAATTAAGGGCAATTGCATTGCTGTGGGTCTGAAGTCACGTGGGTCAGGTCAGATAACGGTGGCCGTTTCCTTCCCTCAGGGACGGATGGGTTTTTCTGACAATTGACAATGGAGTCAAGCCCATCATTAGACGCTTGATTCCAGTTCTTTTTTGTTGAATTCAAATTCCGCCATCTGCCATGGCGGGATTCGAACCCGGGTCCCCAGAATGTTTCCTGGGTCGCTGGATTAACTGTCTAGCCATCGCTTGCCTCCTCCTGGATACTCGCCTATTGTAGTCACTTGGCAAGGGAACGTGATTACATAGTACCTGGTGCCAACTGCTGGCAGTGTCTCAATGCTCCTTGCCCCAGAGATCTACCCAGCCTGCCTGCCTGACTGTCCCTGTCGCTGTCCAATTGTCTCACGTGGCATAGACTAGGCTTTAACACATGGTGCACCGTGGCTGGCAGGGAGAGCGTGTGCCAGTGTTGATGATCTCGTTATTCTGGTTTCTCTCCGCTGCAGACCGTTGCTTTGGATGGGACCCTATTCCAGAAATCCGGTGTGATATCAGGAGGTGCTAGCGACCTGAAGGCCAAGGCTCGGCGCTGGGATGAGAAGGCGGTGGAGAAGCTGAAGAGCAAGAAGGAGAAGCTGACTGAAGAGCTTAAGGTGAGGGACCGAATTGTCGGGTTTTCTGTTTGTTTTAGTGATCAGGGTCAGCAGGAAACCTCCCTGGTGGAGATTGGCCTTCGTGGCATTTAACGTCAGGTGCTGGAGCTCAAAGGGCAAGCCTCTTTTGGAACCCTCCCAATTGGCCTATTTAGGTTCTTTAGAAATAAACATTGCTTAACCCAAACAGACCAAAAAGAGAGTTGTCTTCCCCTAAGGGCCTGAACTCTGCGCGTCTGCTGGTCTGGCTTTGGAGCGACCATCGGTTTTCAGGTCTTTTTGACTTTTCTGATGTGTGGAGAAAGGAGTACCCGGTCTGTAACTGCACTCTGAGCACTTGGCTGGTTAGTTCCTGGGATGAACGGGATTGTGTTGTGAGCGAAGGTCAAGCAGGTTGGGTCTGTATTCTTCGGAAGAATGGGAGACGATCCTTCGTTGACTGTAAGATCTTCCCGGGGGGGGGGGAGCCTTGACCACGTTAATGCTGAGAGGCTTGTTATGAAGATGTAGGTATGTACTGTACCTTTTGAGAGAGATGAAGCTAGCAAGGACTGACTGAAAGCACAGGGTGTGCTGACTAATTAAAAAAATGTAACGTTTGGTTGAAACAAATAGCTGGAGTTGCGTTGCCATGGAACAAAAAACAAATTCAAACTCAGCCAATCAACTTAAGTTATGCCCCAGATACCAAAATCCAAAAAAATCAAGTCAAAATTGATTTTTACTGTTTGGGATGACCTCAAACCAATGAAATGATCCAATGTTTTGGGGGTATAGAACAGAAGATTTTTGAGCAGTTAGGGGGAGAACAGCCAAGGGCACCAAGCAAGTACAGACTGTTAGCCGATTAGCTCTCTGAAAGGAACCTGTCTATAAGAAAGATTGTGCAGCAGAAGACCAAAGAAAAGACAACCCAGGAAAATCGACAGAGGAAAATCTACAAAGCTGACTGGTTTTGAAACGTGATTATTTTTGTGTAAATCGGCGTTTTTTTTTATTGGGCCAGTATTGTAGAGTGGGAGGTAAAGAATGGGTTTAGAGAAAGGAGTTGTAAATAGTTGTTGTTTTAATGTTCTCTGTTGGACTTAAAGAATAAAATTGCTAATCTTTACTTTAAATGGTGACCTCTGCGATAGCTCTTTGCCTCTCGAAATTTAACAGATAACGGCGTGAGGTGAGCTTCTCTGTGCATCGGGTTTAATTTAGCAGAGGGGGTTTACCCCATGCCGTAACAGGCTGATTCACCTAACACCAGCCTATCCCTGGACTGTGGAGGAAACCAGAGCTCCAGGGAGAAACCCGCGCTGAAGTGGGGAGTGTGTGCAAATTCCACACAGATGGTTCCCTGAGGCTGGAATCGAACCCAGATCCCTCGGTGCTGTGAGGCAGCAGTGCTAACCACCGAGCCACCACGCTCCTATTTCTTGTTTTGTCGGGGCTGTACGCACTCATCCTTCATTCCTCCCACAGGAGCAAATGAAGATTAAACGAAAGGAGGCCGAACTGCGGCAGGTGCAGTCGCAGGCTCACGGGCTCCAGATGAGATTGAAGTATTCACAGAGTGACCTGGATCAGACCAAAACACGGCATCTCTCACTGAATATGCAGGTCAGTGCCACAGGGAGTGCCCCGAATGTCTGTCGCACTCTTGATTACAGATCTCCCGTTGCTCTCTTCTTTTTTGTTTTTTTGTGTTCTCTGTCATCCCCTATCCATTTATTCCACTCTTGCCTGTCCTCACCACCACCTACTGAACACCAGTAATCTTGCCCTGCCACGCTCTTGCAAGTTGTCTTTTTCTCCCACCTCAATTTGCTCCCATCCCTGCTATCATCTGCTCACTTGTTGTCTTGTCCCTGGGCACACTCTTTATGTTCCATTCCTGTCTCTGTCTCTCTCTCTCTCTCTCTCTCTCTCTCTCTCTCTCTCTCTCTCTCTCTCTCTCTCTCTCTCTCTCTCTCTCTCTCTCTCTCTCTCTCTCTGACTCGCTCCCCTCTCTATGCCTCTCTTCTCCATTCCTGCCCCCCACCCCAAAAAGATCCACCTCTCACTGGCACTTCGCTCTTGACTTCAGGAGAAATCCAAGCTGGAGAGTGAACTGGCAAACTTTGGACCAAAAATTAATGACATCAAACGGACGGTGCAGGCCCGGGACCGTGAGATGAAGGAACTGAAAGAGAAGATGAACCAGGTGAGGCAGCTGTACCCTACATCCTTCCCTTTCTGTTTTATAGTGGACCATCGAAACCTGTTGCTCACTATAAGTAAAACTATATTTTCCTTGGCATCAATCTTGCCTGCTCTTCCAAAGCGGTGTCTGGGAATCGCCTGAGAAGCTGTGAGCACCTGAGCATATTTGCAGTGAAGGCCTGGTGTTCCCACTGGTGCCCATTCCTGTTGTAGGGTGCTTTCAACTTGTGCCAAAGGCTAGGCACTGCATAACAAGATCAGGGCCAGGATAATCACCTGGGCTAGTCTTGGTTGCATGGGGCATTGTGAAGGTGGAGAATGGTCTAGGCCCTATCTGGGCCTGAGCATTTCGGTCTAGTTTTCCACCAGTCCTGAGTGGTTATGGGTTGGGCAGGGTGGGGAGTTGCTGTAATATGATGTGCAGGGTGCCACAAGCTTTGTGAGACGTGCTTAAAGGGATTGAGCCATCTCCTGCGGTCAGTTTGGTTTCTGCCAGCACTAATGGACCCCGTGCCTCCTGACCACCTTGGTCAGCTGTGAAGGTGTGCTGGCACTGAACTGGGTCTGACTGTATCAATGCTGGGGCTCCAGAGGCTAGGAATCTTGCGGTGGGTAACTCTCATCTTGACTACCGAAGTGGTAAGTGCCGGGATTGAATGTTTAAATCCTAGAATACCCTCACTCTGCCCCTATTGCTACTCAGGTGGAGGATGAGGTGTTTGAGGAATTCTGTCGAGAAATTGGGGTGAGGAACATCAGGGAGTTTGAAGAGGAGAAGGTGAAAAGACAGAATGAGATAGCCAAGAAGAGGTAGGTGGATTGGGTATGAGTTTTCTCTATACTCACCTGTCACCTCTGACCTCTCCCAGGATACATACTCACCTCCCAATGGATTCAGGACATTCCGTATTCACTGACCCTCCCCATTGTCTGAGGGTACTCAGTATTCACTGACCCTTCGCATTGCCTGTCGGTACTCGTTGACCCTCCCTGTTGTCCGTTGGTGCTCTGTACTCACTGACCCTCCCTGTTGTCTGTCAGTACTTAGACAACGGGGAGGGTCAGTGAGTACAGAGTACTGGCAGACAACGGGGAGGGTCATTGAGTACCATCGGTTCTCAGTACTCATGACCCTCCCTGTTGTCTGTCGGTACTCACTGACCCTCACTGTTGTCTGTTGGTACTCGGTACTCACTGACCCTCCTTGTTGCCTGTCGATACTCTGTAGTCACTGACCCTCCCCGCTTTCTGTCGGTATTCAGTACTCACTGACCCTCCTTGTTGCCTGTCAGTACTCTACTCACTGACCCTCCCTGTTGTCTATCGGTACCCTGTATCCGCTGACCCTTCCTATTGAGTGAGCCAGCGCTGTTCTCAATGAGACCTACACCTTTGCAGACTGGAGTTTGAGAACCAGAAGACAAGACTGGGGATCCAACTCGACTATGAGCGGCAACAGCTGAAGGAGGATCAGGATAAGGTGCACATGTGGGAACAAACAGTGAAGAAGGATGAGAATGAGATCGAAAAACTGAAAAAGGTACAAATTTGTTTACTTTGAAAGCGGTGTGCTGTCAAAGCTGCGGAACTAGTAAGATATTTGATTGAGTTTGCCCCCTAGCTGCATTCCCTGTTTTCTCTGGCTAGAATTGATAACCTTAATAACACAGGGAGAGACATTCTTCGTTACCATAAGATGAAGACCTTAGGGCTGCCATGTTGCTGCACAAACTTGAACGAGTAACACGACGGAGGTAGCTTTCAGAAATGTTTTAACAAATTTTTACAAAAGGCTTGATTTTGCAAATGATAGTGTGACAATCACTGTGGTAAAAGTTTAAAAAGAATAAATTGATTTGTCGTCAAATGGATTCAATTTGATTGATCAAGGTCAGGAGGATGCAAAAATCCTAACCAGCCTGGTTCCTGGGATGACAGGGCTGTCAAATGAATTAGAATTAGCTTTATTGTCACATATATTCAGATGAATACAGTGAGAAGTTAATATGTCATCACTTACAGCTTAGGTACTAAGGTTCCTAGGTACAGCTGCTTCAGTTACAAAATCTTAGAAAATTAGAGAAGTAAAAAGTCCAGCATTGCAGAAAAATAAGTTCAGAATAGTCTCCCAACCAGACCACGCTGGCACCTAGCCTTCAGTCCGCACTGTGCCTTGGTTCCAGAACACGTCTGGCTTCACCTTAAGGTTCAAGAGGCTGGAAGATTGCTCTGAAAATAGGTTTGGACAATATTTACTGGAGTTTAGATAATGATGGGGGAGGGGGACAGATCTCACAGAAACCTATGAACTTCTAACAGCACTAGACAGGGCAAATGCAGGAAAGATGTTCCCCATGACTGGGGAGTGTCCAGAACCAGGGGCTCACAGTCTAAGGGTATGAGATCAGCCAGTTAGGACTGAGATGAGGGGAAATGTCTTTACCCAGAGAGTGGTGAGCATGTGGAATTCTTTGCCACAGAAGGCAGTCAGAGACAAAACATTGAGTGTTTTCACAAAGGAGTTCACTATAGTTGGTTGGGGCTAAAGGGGTCAAAAGGGTATGGAGGAGAAAGCAGGAGCAGCTGGATGATCAGCCAAGATTGTGTTGAATGGTGTAGCAGGCTGAAGGGGCCAAATGGCCTAATCGTGATTGCTATGTTGCTATGTCCATAATGAGCCGCAGGTTTAGTGAGGTTGCTGGTGAATGCTGTGGACAACGCAGATTCAAGTCCCACCACAGAAGCTGGTAAAATTTAAATTCAATTAATAAACATGATTAAGCTGGAGAGGGTTCAGAAAAGATTTGACAGAATGTTGCTGGGAGTGGAAGGTTTGAGCTTTGCGAAGTGGCTGAATAGGCTGGGACTTTTGTCACTGGAACGTAGGAGGTTGAGGGGTGACCTTTTTGTAGAGGTTTATAAAATCATGAGTGGCATAGATAAAGTGAATAGCAAGGTTTTTTCCCTAGGGAAGTTCAAATCTCGGGGGCATATTTCCAAAGTGAGAGGAGAAAGATTTAAAAAGGGCACGGGGGCAACTTTTTTTACGCATTGGTTCATGTGTGGAGTGAACTTCCAGCGGAAATGGTGGGTGTGGGTACAGTTGCAATGTCTGAAAGACATTTGGATAAGTACATGAATAGGAAACATTTGGAGGGACACAGGCCAAATGCAGGCAGGCAGGACTAGTTTAGTTCGGGATTATAATCTGCATGGACTGGTTGGATCGAGGAGTCTGTTACTGTGCTGTATAACTCAAATTAAAAACTAGTACTGGCGATCAGGACAATGATCATCGATTGCTATTAAAACCCATCAACTTCACAAATATCCCTTTTGTCCTGAGAAAGGGACGCTGGACCTGAAACGTTTATCTGATTTGGCTCCAGAGATGCTGCCAGACCTGAGTTTTTTCAGCAATTTCTGATTTAGTTTCCATTTTGCTTTTACCTGTCTATCTTACAGACCCGCCATGATGTCGGTGACCCTTCGCTCCCCTCGAGTTCAGTTAGGGCTGAGCAATAAATAGTAGCTGATCCAGCAACGCGTATATCCTCTGAACACATTTTTAAAACTCTACATCCTGTTGCTTTTGAAGTGGAACCTGTAGCCCCTCCCAATCCACTAGGAGAACCGGATTAGGGAGAGCTCGGCATGGGACAGCAGTGGAGTTTTGTTTCTGTGTGTCGGTTAGAGAGTCTGACCAAGTCCTTGCAGCGGCTGCTTTTCAGCTACCTCTGTCTGTTTTACAGGAGGAGCACAGGCACATGAAGATCATTGACGAGACTATGGCCCAGCTTCAGGACCTGAAGAACCAGCACCTTGCCAAAAAGTCTGAGGTCAGCGACAAGAACCACGAGATGGACGACATCCGCAAGAAGCTTGGAGGAGCCAACAAGTCAGTGCAGAGGGGGAGAGGTGGGGTGGGAGTGGGGTGGAATCGACTGTTAAAATGGGATTACCGACTGACCCTCCACAGCGTGGAGAAAACAGGCAACCAGTTAAAATATCCCTAGAGTGTTGAAACAGGCCATTTAGCCCATTGAGTCCACATCACCCATCTGAGGAGCATCCCACCATGACCCACACTGTGCCCTATCCCTGTAACTCTGCATTGTCCATGGTGAGCACACCTAGCCTCCATATCCCTAGACATGATGGGGCTATTGAGCATGGCCAGTCCACCTTTACCTGCACATCTTTGAGAGGAAACTGGAGGAAGCCCATGTGGACACGGGGCAAATGTGCAAACTCCACACAGACAGTCACCAGAGGGTGGAATCGAACCTAGGTCCTTGTGCTGTGAGGCAGCAGTGCTAACCACTGAGGCACTGCCATTCAGCTAAGTAGGGCAGAAGGTGGACAGGGTAAGGCGTAGGGCTGGACTCCCACAGTAAAATAACTGTCACTCTTGCCACTTGTATGTGAAGGTGAGTTGGGGTGGGGTGGGGGGGGGGGGGGGGGGGGGGAACAGAAGGTGTGCAGCACGATAGTTAGCTGGGGTTGATTAAGTCAATAACCAATAACCAGAGTCCTAGAGATGTACAGCATGGAAACAGAAGCTTCGGTCCAACTCGTACATGCTGACCAGATATCACAAATGAATTTAGTCCCATTTACCAGCACTTGGCCCATATCCGTCCAAACCCTTCCTATTCATGTACTCATTCAGATTCCTTTTTAAATGCTGTAATTGTACCAGCCTTCATCATTTCCTCTGGCAGCTCATTCCATAAATGCACCACCGTCTGTGTGAAAATGTTGCCCCTTCGGTCCCTTTCCCCTCACGCTTTAAACCTATGTCCCTCAAATTCTGGACTCTTCCCTGGGGTGGCGGCGGGGGAGAAGAGACCTTGTCTATTTACCCTATCCATGCCCTTCATGATTTTATAAACCTGTATAAAGTCAGTGCGTGCATAAGTCGCAGTCCTTCTTTTCACAAGCTCCTTTGGTTAACCTTGACTGTGTCGTCTTGCAGGGAGATGACCCAGCTCCAGAAGGAGGTGACTGCCATCGAGACCAAACTGGAGCAGAAGCGCAGTGACCGCCACAACCTGCTGCAGAGCTGCAAGATGCAGGACATCAAACTGCCCCTGCGCCAGGGGAGCATGGACGATATCAGTCAGGAGGAGGTGAGGTATTCCACATACAGGTTGCAGGTCACCAGCTGGCAACGGGATCTCTCACTGGAGCTGAAAATGCCGAATCCCCATCCCCTTTTTCTCAACCTCCTCCGTTTCTGCACCCCCTTGCCCCTGTTACCCTGTAGCTGTAAAAACTGTAGAAACTGGAGGAGTTGGACATTACCTAAGAAATAGGAGCAGGAGTAGGCCATCTGGCTCCTTGGGCTGACCTTTTCATGGAATCAGCTCCACTTACCTGCCTGCTCCTCAAAGCCCTTAATTCCTTTATTCAAAAGTCTATCTTTGCCTTTAAAAACATTCAATGAGGTAGCCTCAGCAGCTTCACTGGGCAGGGAATTCCATAGGTTTACAACCCTTTGGTTGATGAAGTTCCTTCTCAACTCAGGCCTAAATCTGCTCGCCCTTATTTTGAGGCTGTGCGCCATTTGGGCTGATATTTAATCGCTGCAATTAGGGGGGGGGAGGTGGGGGAGTCTGGCCCTGCCCCCAGAAGGAGCTCAAACATAAGTAATGGGATTGGGAGTTCTGCAGTATGGCTGTGCCCTGCTGGTAATGTCACCTGGATTTGTAATTCAAAGGGCGGGGTCCTAGGCTCAAGTTGTGGGGACATATTTTCAACTTAAAGCTGCTATAGTCATAACTAGGAAGATCAAGTGGATAAAATGGTAAGAAGGTATTTGGTTTTGTCTTGATGAGCTAAGGCATGGAGTTCTCAGGGCAAAGTTTATGTTGGAACGATTGAAAACATTGGTGAGGCCACACAACAAGAGTATTGTATGCAGTTCTGGAATCCAGCTTAGGGGGAGGGATGAGATGGCACTGGAGAGGGAGCTGAGGGGGATGTACCAGGATGATGCCTTGGGCTGGAGAGTCTCAGCAATGGAGAGAGATTGGGCGGACTGGGTAAAAACCGAGAGAACCGCAAATGCTGTAAATCAGAAACGAAAGTAGAAGTTGCTGGAAAAGCTCAGTGGGTCTGGGCAGCATCTGGGAAGAGAAATCAGAGTTAATGTGGTTCTGCAGAAGGGTCAGTGGGCCTAGCAGTATTATTGCTGGACCGTTAATCTAGAGACCCAGACAGTGTTCTGGAGGACCCGGTTTCGAATCCCATCATAGCAGATGGTGGAATTGGAATTTTCTTTTTAAAAAAGAAAATCTGGAGTTAAGAATCTAATGGTGGCTGTGAATCTATTGTCAATTGTCAGGAAAAACCCATCTGGGTCTCTGATGTCCTTTAGGGAAGGGAACTGCCTTCCTTCCCTCATCTGGCCTCCATCTGACTCCAGATCCAGAGCGATGTGGTTGACTCTTAACTGCCCTCTGAGCAATTAGGGATAGGTAATAAATCCTGGCCCAGCCAGTGACACCCAGATCCCAGTTGTGAACATGGCTCAGCCTTTCATCCATTGTTTCCATCTCAATTTCTTCCTGCCTTGGGAAAGCGAACAGCATTATCAAAGACTCCTCCCACCCCGGTTATACTCACTTCAGCCCTCTTCCGTCAGGCAGAAGATACAAATGTTTGTTATACATGTAGGAATCGATTCAAGAACCGCTTCTTCCCCACTGGATTTAGACTTCTGAACAAACGTCTCAAATTTTAAATTTAATGTTGACCTCGTTCTGTGCAGCCATAACATTGTATTCACTCTGTTTTATTAATGTAACGCATTGTGTATGGTGTGGTATGATATGCCTGTACTACGCCCCAATCAAAATTTTTCACTGTACCTTGATATTTGTGAAAATAATAAATCAAATGAATCCGGTGAACTTGCTGCATTGTTCAGGAAGAGCTGAAAGATGGGGGTGTGGCAGGAGTGTTTAACCCTGACAGATCAGCAGCATTTGACTGACAGCTAGATAAAGGAACCCTGGCAGATTTTGGGGGGAGGGTAGATATTGGCAAGGAGGAATGCTCCACAGGTTGGAGTCAGCCCAGCATAAGCTGAGGGTCCCAGCCCCCAGACAACATGGGAACCTTTTGTCACTCCCGACCGATGTGGAGCTCCACTGCCTGTGTGTCTTCACCGCCCTTACCTCTTTGTCACCGTCGTTACCTTCTGCCCCTCCACATCCAGCCCCAGCTTTCCCCTGCCCTGCCTGCCGCATTTTGTTTAAATTTAATTGGCTGACGTTTTCCTCTTAGGGCGAATTGCAGTCCGAAGACACAGGCAACAGTTCACAGAGGACCTCAAATGTGTGTGCACGCGAGGCCATGATTGAGATAGACTACAGCGAGCTGTCTGAGGATCTGAAGGTATGATTGATTGCCAAGCCAGTCTGACAGACACATGTGGCATCTGTTTTAAATGTGTACAAGTGAGGAGCCATAGGAGGTCATTCAACCTCTGGAGGCTGCCCTGCCATTTAGTAAGGTTGTGGTTGATCAGATTGGAGCCGAAACTCCACCTTTTCTACCTGTCCCCTGTAAACATTGATTCCTTTGTCAATCTAAATCCCTCTAACTAAGCCTTGAATGTATTCAGTGACCCGATGTTTGTTGCAGTTTGGGGGAGGGAATTCTGCAGCCCCTACTAACTCCTCTTCAGCTTCTGATAAAGGAAACCGCTGCCCTTACCTGGTCTGACCCAAAGGTGATTCTAGACTCAGTGATGTGGTTGACTCTTAATTGGGCAGTTAATACATGCTGGCCTAGCCAGCGATGCCCTCATCCCAAGAATGAATTATTAAAAAAACTAGGAAGCCTTAGGAGTTGTTGGTGTTGGACTAGTAATCCAGAGACCCAACCAATGCTGTGGACCTTCTGTAATTGACACCAGTAACTGTGGATATTAAAAACCTGGAAGAAAAGCAGAATATGCTGGTCTGGCTGCTTTAATTCTTCTACTCCTCTCAGTTTGAAATGATTGACTCTTTAAACTAAGACACTGATTCCTTTCAAACTGTCCATACCAGGGAAGCAGCAATGGAGTGTAGGTCCAGTTTGTATTTCCCACCACCTCCCATTCACGTGCCAATTTCTAAATGCCTTTAAACCTGAGACAGAATGGTAGTTCCTCCGTCCAGCACTAGATGGCACAGCTAGCTCAGATACTCTCTGACTATCCTTACTATGTGATATTAGAAGCTTTGGTGTAATTTTCCCAGTGGAGCGAGGAGGGGAAAGAGCTTTATTTTGAAGTCTAAGAAGGGAGTGTTTTATGTTGTCTCTGCCCTGATGCCCATACAGGACGCATTAGCGGAAGACGAGGTCAAGATAGAATTGAATAGCCTGCAGCAGAAAGTGACAGAGCACCAGAATATCCTGCAACGGATTGCTGCGCCCAACATGAAGGCCATGGAGAAGCTGGATAGCGTGCGGGATAAATTCCAGGAGACCTCAGAAGGTTGGTCTTCACCCACTCGTGAAGGGCATCAGTGTCTGTTGATCAGTCCCTCTGGAGTTAACCTCGGTGCGCTGTCCGTCTCACTCATCCCACTGTCTGAGGATCAAATACTGGCCTCCTCAGTCATGTCCCTGGAAAGAACTACATTTTATTGTTAAGAATATGCACTCTGTTCTCTGGCAGAGCCTTGAATGTGCGTGCGCTGTCAGCTGTGCCTTAATGTGTGAGTGGTTGTAATCTATCTAGTGGGTACAAAGGGTCTGCGTGTACTTGTACAGCCTGAGCAGTATATGAGATGTAGGAGAAGATCACCACAGCTTGATGTTGTTCACATGCGCGTTCTGTTCGGTAATGACTTGGAGACCCTGTTCCCTCATTTACCTTGAGGCTTATCCAATGTTAATTATGTCCTTTTTTTTCCTAACTGGTTTCCTATTCCTTTTTTTTTTAAATGGACAGAGTTTGAGGCAGCGAGAAAACGAGCCAAAAAGGCCAAGCAGGCATTTGAGCAGATAAAGAAAGAGCGTTTTGACCGCTTCAATGCCTGTTTTGAAGCCGTGGCCACCAACATTGATGAGATTTACAAGGCTCTCTCACGGAACAGTAGTGCACAGGTAAGAATGGAGAACATCCCTCTGCTCAACATTGACTTAATCCTTTCTGCATAAGGTGGGAGCCTCTGCTGTTTTGTATTCAGCTTACCCCTGCATCCCAGCTATTTCCTTTTATGTATAATTGTTTTGTGGTGTCACTGGATAGACCAGCATTTGTTGCTTGTCCCTAATTGCCCTCTTGGGAAGATGGTGACCAGCTGCAGTCCATGTGTAGAGACATCCCACAGTGCTATTAGGGAGGGAGTTCCAGGATTTTGACCCAATTGACACTGAAGGGATGTTCCAAGTTGTGTGGCTGAACGAAGCGTACAGGAGCTGTTGCCACCGTACCTCTGCCCGTCCTGCTGTATCTAGGCATGAAGGTCCTGGGTCTGGAAGTTGTTGCTGAACAGTAAGGTGCTGTTCTGTCGGTGAATGTCTGTCACTTCAGTTTGGCTGGTCTGCGGGCAGGTAGACTGGGCGGTTGGGAGTGAGGGACCCTCTGTTTCACAGCTCAGCTGGAAAGATGGCACATTGTTCCTGATAGCCATGGCTTTTTGTTGGTGTGTTTCTGCCCATGTGTCGGCAGTGGTGTTGACAGTAAACACAGCTTATTTCATTTAAACACGAGCGGGTCCTGCCTCAATGGGATAGCATGTTGGGAATCAAAACCCTGCTATCAAAGCAAAGGCCACACAACCGGATAGGGTGTTCAAGAAGGCGTATGGCGTGCTTGGTCGGGGAAGTCAAGATGTTATGTTGCAGCTTTTTAAGACTTTGGTTAGGCCAAAGTATTGCATTCACTTCTGGTCGCCACGTTACAGGAAGGATGTAGAGGCTTTGGAGAGGGTGCAGAAGAGCTTTACCAGGATGCTACCTGGATTAGAGGACAATGGCTATAAGGCGAGGCTGGAAAAACTCTGGTTGTTTTCTCTGGAGCGGCAGAGTCTGAGGCACGACTTCATAGAAGTCAGTAGAGTATGAGTTGCATAGGTAGGGTTGACGGTCAGAATCTTTTTACCAGAGTTGACATGTCTAATACTAGGGGGCATGCATTTAAGGTGAGAGGGGGAAAGTTCAAAGGAGGGACAAGTTTTTTACACAAGAGTGGTATGAGTCTAAAATGCACTGCTGGGGTGATGGAGGCAGATTCAATAGGGGCGTTTAAGGGTCTTTTAGGTAAGCACATGACTATGGAGGAGTATGGACCATGGGCAGGCAGAAGGGATTAGTTTTATTTGGTGTCCTGTTTGGCACAACATCGTGGGCTGAGTTGTCACAACAGATAAGGATTTTATAAAGTGCTCAAGATTCCTCAATTTTGCTGAGTTTCAGACCAAGGTTGACTGAAAGCACGGGCCAAGTTTCTGTGCTTGACGACAACTTCTGCTTCACGTAAATAGATTCTGGCTACATTTAAATAGTTGTGAACTGTCTATGTACGACTCTTCGTTATACACGTACGAGCAAGAGAAAAATGTGGTGTTATGGATGGAGAGAAAAATAGTGAAGCAGTTCAGTGATCCCTGTTTACAGGATCTGCTGGTCTTGTGCTGCACCACATGCTGCTTCTTTCTCTTCCTCTTTTGAATGTTTTTACTGGTTTGCACAAGGCACAGGGTGGCTGCTTCATGTTTATAAAAAGGTCCATGACCGATTCCTGAAAAGTCATGGCTTGCAGCACCTGCTGGGAGGAAAGTAAACTGGTTTTCCTCTGGCTTAGAGTAGCTTTTACTGCAGAGGACGTAGGGATCTGATGGTTTCTTTCCGAATTGTTCACAGCCCCAAACTGTTCAGTTGTCTGAGAACTGATCATATAGTTGTTGGCAGGCAGGAGTTCTTTGTCATTGACAACTAGTCACCAGACCACACACCAATCACCTCATTCCTGATGAAGAGCTCATGCTTGAAACATTGACTCTCCTGCATCCTCGGATGCTGCCTGACCTGTTGTGCTTTTTCAGCACCACAGTTTTTGACTCTGATTTCCAGCATCTGCAGTCCTCCCTTTCTCCTAACCAGTTATTTGTACCAAGCAAAGCTCCATTTGTACATAGCGCTTGGGCTCCAGTTTGTCTGCAAATTCACTTCAGTTCCTGCTGGAACCAGCAGCTGTGTAAACAGTGTTTACAATGAGGGCCAGGTTATGTTACTGTGAAAGTGCACAGTAATCCTTAGTTCTTAAAACTGCTCTTTTCCCATTTCAGTCCACAATTTTAAAAATACAGAAAAATCAAAAGAAAACCCAGTCTTTACAAAGGTGCGAAAGACACCTGTGTGAGTCTAAAATTGTGATATGCATATATATTCATCTGTGATCATGTTTCATTCACCTGCCAGGCATTCTTGGGCCCGGAGAACCCGGAAGAGCCTTATCTGGATGGGATCAACTACAACTGTGTGGCTCCGGGCAAGCGCTTCCGGCCCATGGATAACTTGTCTGGAGGGGAGAAGACAGTGGCAGCCTTGGCGCTGTTGTTTGCCATCCACAGGTAGGGATGTTTGCGACTGTCCAGCAGCAACACCCGCGACTGTGGGGACACTGCAGCAAAGGGATGAGCTTGGCAGCTATCCTGTTTCTCAAACTTCAGCCACCGTTTGTTCGACTTGCCTCTACCAGTACGACAACTTCAGCCATGTGTGTGCTGTTTTTTAATCACTGAACAGGAACAGAAGGAGGCCACTCAGCACTCCCCCTGAGCTTGTTACAGAAGGAAGCCCTGCAGCTCCCCTACTTGAGTCTATTATGCAGGAGCTGGAGGCCATTCAGCCTCCCCCTTCTCAAGCCTGTTACACGGGAACAGGAGCAAGCCATTCAGCCTCCCCTCCTTGAGCTTGTTACACAGGAGCAGGAAGAGGCCCCATTCATTTCTTTTGTGGTGCCTTTACACAGGGACAGAATGAAGACACACAGCAACATGATTTGTACCTTGATTCTCTTTTCGCACTTTACTCTCTTTTTTTCTCTCTCTCTCTCTGACCCGACTTAGAAAAACTCTACTGTTCATCCTCAGCGTTCCAGTTTTGTTGAGTTCAGGTTGGCGAATGAGGCTGGGGGATATTGTGTCAGAGTGCTGCTAACTGGGACTATTATCTTTCCCCAGCTATAAGCCAGCCCCATTCTTCGTTCTGGATGAGATTGATGCTGCTCTTGACAATACAAACATTGGAAAGGTGAGCGTCTGTGTCTGTGGAGTGTGATTTGGGGGCAGGGTGTCTGGGTGTGGGGTGGGTGGGGGGGAATGTGTGCCGTGTGTATGTGTTGCATTCACACTCTTTTGCATTTGTTTTTGCATTTTCCCTCTCACATGCTTCTGTTTGCAGGTGTCGCTACTTCTTGTGGTCATTATGTTCATTCCTTGGGCCCGCAGCCCTGTCAAGCCCCAGCCATGCTCTCCTGTCCCTTGCTGGCTCTCCCACTCTTGTCCCCGTTTTTGACCCTTGGAGTGCCACTCCGTCTTCCCTCACTCACATTGGCTGCTCCCCCTTGATTTGATTCCTGCGCACTGTAGTAAGTCCCTGAGTGCGATAGTTCACCCTCACCCCAGGATAATGTGGAAGTGAGTGAGGGGAAAAAGGGGGTGTACATTACGTAAACTGTTTGCTGCTCCTTCAGTGACCCAGCTCACCTAGATAGCTGCTAAGACGTGAAGCTCAGGACACTTCCAGGTTACGTCACCCAGCAGCAGACAGTCATTCTCATTTGGTAACCACTCTCCTGCTGAGTCAATTATCCCCAGAATCTGGATGGAGCAGTAGTGGGTGAGAGGATGCTGTGCTGCCCTGCACCCATGAACAGCTTGTGTTGTGTGTGTGCGCGCCTGTGTCTGTGTACAGAGGAGTCTGCAACTTTGGCTAGGGTGTGGAAATGCAGGGATGGGTGTTGTGGAGATGTTAAGGGTGTAACACTTTTCACCAAGCTGAACAGACTTCCTTTTTCCCAGGTTGCCAACTACATTAAGGAGCAGTCCATGTCTAACTTTCAGGCTGTGGTCATTTCCCTAAAAGAGGAATTCTACACCAAGGCCGACGCGCTCATTGGAGTCTACCCTGAGGTACGTGGTAGTTTGATGGTCTGTTTCTCCTTCTCAGGCAGGTCACTGCCACTCTGAGTTTAACAACAACACTGTTCAAGTCCAGGGCTCAGTGCCTTTGCAATTCTGGCAAATGTTTGCCCTGTTGAGCAATAAATTCCTCTTCACCTGATAATTCATGGGGACCTAGCTTTGAGGAATCTATCGCAATCAGCAGTGAAAAGGGTCTTTTTCAGTCTTTTGCAAACCCCCCCCCCCCCCTCCTTCAAATGTCCTGCTGGTGCCCTGAAAGATTACAACCAATGCCAATACATTGAGAAAGTCACACTGTTAGAGGGTCAGTGCTGAGGGAGCACTTCTCCATATAAAGTACAGTTCTCTGCAACTGAAGGAGTGTGACCAAACCTTGCACACTTTTAAATGCACCGGGAGTCAACGGAACGTCTGGAATTGTCCACCGCCTTTTCATGGCCATATCCTGGGGATAAGGCAGGAATAGGATACGATTTGTGGGTTCGCCATGATCATAATGAATGATGGTGCTGGCTCAAAGGGCCGAATGGCCTACTCCTGCACCTATTGTCTATTGATCAGTGTCACCTTGTCAAACACAGATTCATAGAGTTGTATAGCATGGGAACAGACCCTTCAGTCCAACTCGTGCATGAGAACCAGATATCCTAAATTAATCTAATCCCATTTGCCAGCATTTGGCTGTAAACCCTTCTTATTCATGTCCCCATCTAGATGCCTTTTAAATGTTGTATCAGCGTGCACCACTTCCTCTGGCCGCTCATTCCATACACCACTCTCTACAAGAAAAAGTTGCTGCTTGGGGTCCCTTTTAAATCTTTCCCCTCTCATCTTAAAGCAGTGCCGTCTGGTTTTGGGCTCCCCTACCCTAGGGAAAATGACCTGGGCTATTCACCCCTATCCATGCCCCTCATGATTTTATAAACCTCGAATAAGGTCATGCCTCAGCCTCTGATGCTCCAGAGAAAACAGCCCCAGCCTGTTCAGCCTCTCCCTATAGCCCTAGCCCTGGCAACATCTTTGTAAATCTTTTATGAACCCCATCAGCAAATTGCTGTATTTTGGCATGCTTGCCTTTGTCCTGATGAGCTCTACAGGAGAATCTGTGACAATGTCTGTCTGTGTGTCTCTCTCTCTCTCTCTCTCTCTCTCTCTCTCCCGCGCTCTCTCAGTCTCTTTCTCTTGCTGTCTGAGTAAGATTTGGATCTCACTTTCCGTAGCTGTACAAAAGAGAAATAAATAGTGTCCATGTTAAAGTACCCTGGATGGTGAACGATATTGACGAGAATATAAGGGGGTAAAAAGGGAGGCATGTATACTTCCTGGAGTAGAAATGCCACGAGAAATCGGGAAGAGTCTCCTCAATGCAGGAGAGAGTCTAAGACTGGAATAAGGAAGAATAAGAGGAAGCAGAAGGAAAGGATGGCAGGCTGACTCAAACAAATAATAAAATGTTCTTCAAACATATTAACGGTAAAAGATTAGTGAAGGATAGAGTGGGGCCCAAAAGGAGCAAGCAGGGTAAGCCGCTCACTGAAGCACAGGTTGTGGCAGAGATGATAAATGAATATTTGGCCTCTGTCCTTCCCAAATTAGATGGTAACAACGGCCAGTTAGAAAACGTAGATGTTGAGCAACTGAGCAGTATCGTAATAGATAAAGAAGAGTTGATAAAAGGCTGGCAGCACTCCAGGTAGAGAAGTCACCAGGTTTGGATGAGGTGCCTTCTATATTAGAGAAGGGTTGGGGAACAAATTGCCTTTATGTAAATTTTCCAAAAGACTGGAATTGGAGGGTTGCAAATGTGACAGTTATTTAAGAAAGGGATAAAAGATGATCCAGGGAACTGCATATCTATCAGCTTGACGTCAGTACTAAGAAAACTGATGGAGGCCGTAATACAAGGTAAGGTAAATATACACAGAGAAAGCTAATTAAGTTAATATTAGACGGTCAGCATGACTTTGTCAAGGGGAGGTCACATCAGACAAATTTGATTGAGTTTTTTGAAGAGGTGACACAGGCACCAGATGAGAATTGTGCTGAGGATGACATACCTTTGGACTTTTGGAAAAGTATTTGGTTAGCAAATTAGAAATATTTGGGATTGATGGGTCCTTGGAAGCATGGATTAGACAATGACTAAAAGAGGATAGGGATAGATGGACATTTCTCAGATTGGAGACACGTCGAAAGTGATGCTCCCTGGGGATCAGTGTTAGGACCCTTGTTTTTTTTGATTTATGTAAATGATTTGGAGCTGGGTGTTGAGGGTAAAATCTGTAAATTTGCAGTTGATGTGAAGCCAGGGAAAATAGGGAGTTGTGGGGGTGATGCTGAGTGACTTCAGAGAGACATGGACAAGTTGGCCAAACTGACAGATACCTGGAAGATGAAGTTCAGTGCAAAGAAATGTGAGAGAATGCATTTCAGTAGAAGAAACCCAGCGAGACAGTACAGGCTCAATGGTACAACTCTGAGGGGAGTACAGGGGCAGAGGGACCTTGGGGTTCACGTACATCATTCTCTGAAGGTGGTCAGGCAAGTTGAAGCAGTGTATAGGATTGTGGGGTTTAAAGATGGAGACCTAGAGCATGAAAGCAAGGGAGTGATGTTACACCTCTACAAACCGTTGCCAGACCACATTTGGAGTATTGTGATCCATTCTGGGCACCTTACTTAAGGAAGCATGATAAAGTCTTGAAGAAAGTGCAAAGGGGGGTTTACGAGGATTACACCAGGAATGAGGGATTTTAGATACAAAGAAAGATGAGGTAAGTTTTGAGCTGCTTCTCCTTGGAGCAGAGATTAGGAGGTGTTCCAAATTGGGAACAATTCTGACAGGTAAACAAGGGTACTCTGTTTCCATCGGTAAATAGGGGTCACCATTTCAAGATGGTCCGCAAGAGAATTCGGAGTGAGCTGTGGATGAACTTCCTTACTCCGAGAATTGTTAGATTTTGAAATCGAATGCCTGGGAGAGTGATGGATGCTTACCTTCATATTATGCCTTCTCTATCTTCTTGCTTTTCTAGTTGCCCTCTGCTGGTTTTTAAAGGCTTTCCAATTCTTTGGCTTCTCACTAATTTTTGCTGCATTGTGTGCTTTTTCTTTTATGCTGTCCCTGACTTCCTTTGTCAGCCCTGATTGACTTGTCCTCCCCTTAGAATGTTTCTTCTTCCTTGGGATGAATTCCCTGCTGTGCCTCCTGACTTACTCCAAAAAAAAACTCCTCCTATTGCTGCCGCACTGCCTTCCCTGCTGGGCTCCTCTTCCAATCAACTCTAGCCAGCTCCTCCCTCCTGTCTTACTCAATTGTTGATACCGTTGCATCTGATTCCAGCTGCTTTGTCTCTCAAGCTGCAGGGTGAATTTTGTTATATTATTATCACTGCCCCCCCCAAGGGGTTCCTTCACCTTAAACTCCCTAATTAAGTCTGTCTCATTACACATCACCAAATCCAGATGCTCTCTTCGAAGCACAGGCTGGGTGACCGCTTTGCAGAACCCCTACATTCTGTCTGCAAAAAAAAAGACCTGGAGATTCCAGTTACCTGCAACTTCGACACACCACTGTGTTTGTTCCCTGCTCAACATCCCTATCTCAGGCATGCTGCAGTGCTCCACTGGGCTCAACATAGAGTTCAATAATTTTAGTGTTTTGAGCACCATTCCCCCAGCCCCACACACTAGGTCTTGTCGTCACATAATCTGCTACCACGCACATCTCATTGTCAGTGCTAATTATTTCTCATCGTTCATGTGACCATCGCTGGCAAGGGCCTGGCATTTGTTTTCGATTCCTCACCGCCTCTCGAATTGAGCAGGTCTCCAGAGCCGTTAGTTTGCAGTCATCCATTTTGTTGTGCAGTGTCTGGAGTCACGTGTAGGCCCAGACTGGGTAAGGAGAGCCCGTGTCCCTCCCTGAAGGACCAGTTGGCTCTTTGCACCAGTCAGCAATGTCTCTCGCAGTAGGCATCACTGCGGCACGGTTTTGAATTCCAGATCATGTTGATCTGAATTTTAAATTCCACCAGCCAATGTGGTGAGATTTGAACCTGTGTTCTCAGAGGGTTAGGTTCTTGGTGACTGTTCCATTACCAGTACGCCACTGTCGCTTACCCTGAGACCAAGCCCGTGTAATCTAGAACCTTCAACCAGAAGCGCAGCAGCAAAGCCTCCGATTCTAACAGTCCGAGTCCCCCTAGACTTTTATACATTGTGGTGAAGCGGTCTGCTTGAAACTGCATGGTCTACTTTACGATGGTTTTATCTAATGCTTTCTTTTTTTTTTAAATCCCCACCCCTCTTCCATCCCTTTTTCCATCTCTTCCAGCAAGGGGACTGCGTCATCAGCAAAGTGCTGACCTTCGACCTGACTGGGTTCCCAGAGGCTGGCCCATCACCCAACGAGTAACCCTCAGGGGAAGGAATGATTGCGGGTGGGAAGGGGGTTGGGTTTGATTATGGGAATTTGGGCATGCAGTGCTTCATTCACCTGGCACCGTGTGTCAATCCTTGTCCCCATGAGATGGGGAGACTCAGCTTTTCATTTTTAGTCCCCTCTGCTTTGTGCTGACTCCCCTCTCTGTCAGTCTGTTTCTCTCTGTCAGTCTGTTCTCTCTCTCTCTCTCTCTCTCTCTCTCTCTCTCTCTCTCTCTCTCTCTCTCTCTCTCTCTCTCTCTCTCTCTCTCTCTCTCTCTGTCAGCCTGTTTCTGTGTGTGAATCTGTCTGTCTCTGTCTCGTCCCAGTCCTTTTGCTGTGTGCCTCGCGCATTTGAGGGCTGGGTTGGGAAAGGAAAGGGTGCTGTTCGGTGTTTCCCTTTGTCCGTAGTTCCCTTGATCGCAAGCCTGAGGGCTTGAGGCCTCTGCTAGCCCCAGTCTCCAGCTGTACGATCCAGCTCACTATTCCTGATATAGGGATTCTGACCTTCAGACTGCCTGTTAAGAAGCAGTGTGTTAACACCCCCCCCCCCCCCCCCCCCCCACCTTTCAGCTTCCCCAAGCCCCACCTCAGGCCGTGGCATCGTTGAGCCCCTGTTCAAAGTGAGGCACAGTCCAAGCGTCCTGCAGGAGGGATGTTTTTTTCTCTGAACAGTGAGCTTTCCAAAAAAATGCCAGTCTGGGTAGCTAACTGCCCCCCTAATTTATTTGTTGGAAAGAGAGTAGAGCAGATTCGATGAGCTTTGTTTACTGCTTCTGGGGTCAAGCAGCCTGAGTTCCCTTGTTTTTTTTTGGGAGTGGTGGCATTTCCCACTTTAGGCTGTGGGTGTGAAATCTTGCCTCTGGTGATTGCATCTCCCTTAACATCGGAGGCAGCAAGCTCACGTGGCTGGACAGATGCCTGAAATTCCTGAAGGTATCTTCGCCAGAGTTAGTTGGAGTTTGAAAGTAGTGGTAAGGGCCTAGAGAAACTGAAAGGAAGAGACAGAGCGATGATTGCACTGTTTTGTTTTCTTTGCCCTTTGCGGCAGGGGCTAGAATCGTGAATGGGAAGCAGCTGTTTAATTTGCTGAGCTCCTAAATTTACAGTCCACACAGGCAGCATCCACGTGGGCGTTGAGCCTCCAAGTGAGTTGGGAGAGAGGAGAGCCAGCACTCTGAATGCCTTTTATTACCCTCCACCCTTTATAGGGTGTTATCCCGGAGCTGTGCAGGAGGAGGAGGAGGAGGTTGTGATTCTGTCTCTGAACGTCTGACGGACTCTGGAAGTACCTGTCTGATGGTGTTTCACTAGTTGCCGTGCCTAGACAACCTGCTGCCACCACCACCACCACCACACACATGGACCCAGCTCTCCATTGGCAGGCAAGAGCCTCCAGCAGTGCAACACACTAGCACTGCCGCCTGTCAGAGACGGGAGCATTGTTTATTTTGGGGACTTTCTATTCTTGCACCTGTCTCTCTCTCTCTCTGTCTGTCTGTCTCTCTCTCCCTCTCCCTCTCTCTCCCTCTGTCTCTCTCTCTCCCTCTGTATGTCTCTCTCTCTCCCTCTCTCTGTCTGTCTGTCTTGCTCCTCCCCCACTCCAACCCCACCAGGAAACAGACCTGGTAGCTGCTAGCAACTTGTCCTTAAATTTGCATGGTCTGTGGCACTCTCCTAGATTTGGCAGGAGTGTGGAGGATCTCAGGATGATATCTGATGAAAGATTGACCTTCCTGTTCGCAGAAATCTCAACTGGATCGCTGTGAGGGGCCATTGAAGAGACTCTTTATGGGTGGGGGAGTGAGTAGAATCGTCTCTTCTTTGAAGATGAGAGATGTAAAGTATTTGATATGTAGCATGTCAGGATTACTGCTTGCTCGCTGCACTGTGGCTCGGGCAGCTGTTTTTGTTGACTTGTTGAAACTTCTCGTAATGGTATCTGGAAATCAATTTCCTCTTCTTTTTAGCAAGCATCACTTTAGACCGCTTTTCTTTGTGACAGTGCTGTGCAAAATCATGTTTCTATTTTACCCTGTAGGCACCCAATAAAATGTATACTTTTAATTTGATTGAACTGGTTTGGTGCGTGTGTGTCTGCATGCATGCTGTACAGAGTGTGATGTCCACAGTTAGAGCTGTGAGGTAGGTAGGTAGGAGTGTTTTGAGCTGAGCCCACCCACTGTACTTCTGAGCCTGCCCTCCGCGGCTCCTGGTCTCATTCTTCCTGCCCAGCCTGACTGCAGGGACTCAAAATGCAGCTCATCTTTCCACTTGCTCACAAGCCTGAGAGAGGAAGAGCTGATGCCCTCCCCCTCCACGCGGCCGAACGTGGAGCTTGGTTGCACCAAGTGCCCGTGAGTCCGGGTCTGTCTTGTGTCACTCCCGCGTCTCCAGTGGAGCAGGGATTTGATTTGGTTAATTATTGTCACGGGTACCTAAGTGCAGTGAAAAGTTTTGTTTCACATACAGAACAGGCAGATACAAAGTGTGTTATGATAATAGAACAGAACAAGGAATACGATGTTACGGCTGCAGAGAAGGTGCTTAGCGAGCCAGATTAACATTAAGTTTTAAATTTGAGAGGTCCATTCAGAAATATATTAACAGCGGGAAAGAAGCTGTTCTTAAATCTGATCATACGTGTGGACAAACCTAGAAGTCTTCTGCCTGAGGGAAGAGGGTGGACGAGAGTATAACTGGGGTGGAAGGGTCTTGTTGGTTGCTTTCCCGAAGCAGTGGGACATATAGATGGAGTCAGTGGATGGAAGGCTGGTTTGCATGATGGATGTAGAGGGTTATGTGAGGCTCAGTGGAGGCTTTCTGTGAACTGTTAGAAATCTGTCAGTGTCAGCCTTTTATTGCCAGGCTCAGTTTGTGCCTCAGGAGACACTGCTGCAATGCCGCACAAGTGTTAGAACCTGTTCTGCAGGAATTATTTCTTTACCTTACACACAGTTGGGTCATTCTGTCCTTTTTTGCCACATGCTGGCATTTATGCTTCACTGTCGGTGGGGTTGTGCTGAGAAAGTGCCCTGCTGGGGGAGCACTGCACTGTTGGTGGGTCAGTGCTAAAGGTGTGCCGCACTGTTGGAGGGTCACTGCCGAGTAAGTGCAGCCACGCCGTCAGAGGGTCAGTGCCGATTTTTAAATTTAGGTTTTATTGTCACATGTCCTAAAGTACAGGAGTATAGTGAAGTGTAGAATGCCTCGCTGTGCCCTCACTTCATCGCGGGAGGTAGCTGGGGAGAGCTACTTCCAGGACAAGCTTTTCTAATTTCAGGAGACCAGAATTCTACGGCTGTGCTCTTGGCATCACTGACGTGCCTGCACAGAGACGGTTGTCAGACTGGGGCTTGCTCTTAAAGAAGGAGAACAGAGTTTGAAGCCACAGAGGGATCTGAATCAAGGGATCGAGCCTGCAGAGAGATCTGAAGGATCAAGCTTTGGAATCCGAAGTGTCAGTGGACCAGCAGGCCAAAGACAATCAGCAGGAGCCAAGGAGATGGGTGTTTGGTACTTGGCCAGAGTTCCGATGAGTCCAGGCTCCAAGCTGGCCAGGGAGTAATGGAGTCTATTGGTGATATAGACTTGGGTGGGTGGGTGGGGTGGGGGGGGGGGGGAAACGGGCAGGGCAGTGAGATGCAAAACCTAATGAGCCCAGGGAAGAGATGGGTAGCTATGACGGAGAACCCCCTCCTGGTGGTGCCAGGGCTTGCAATTCCACCTTGGTTCAGGGAGGGCTGGCGGGCTGGCAATGTGTTGCTTCCAGAGGGTAGTGTCTCTGGTCTCGCCTGGGATGGATGAGCTGTGTGAGACCCACAGTCATCGCATCGCCATCCGAGCAAACATCGCCTTGACGCTGTCCCTCTGGGTCAACAACAAGATGGTGTAGCAAAGTCTGAGTTAACTTACAAAAGATCACAACACAAGATTGGACAAGGTACTGTCGTCTTCCCACTCAATTATCTGGTGCTCCTTTTTGTGTACTGAAAGAGTTCATTTTTCTTTTTGTTGGCTTGCTAGACATGTCCAACGTAATTTATAGCAAAAATCATTCTGACTGAAAAGACAAGGGATCTTGCGAAATTACTTTTCGATGCTTTGGGGCAAAATATTTTTCCTCCTCGTTGCAGGACTAAGCGTGCACTCTTTTTTTTTTTTTTTGTTTTCTGAAACGTGCCAAGGACTGTTTTTGCAGAGCAGAGTTAGGATTTAGGAAAATGGATTTGTGATATTTAATTTCTGACGTCCAGCTAATCTTTTTGGCTCCCCCCCCCCCCCCCCACACCCCCCAAAACCACCCAACCCATAACTACGTTGTTATTTTTAACACATTTCTGTAGCTGTCGGGGGTGTGTTGAATTTTGTTGCCTTGGATTAGAATGTTTTGTTCACTTGATGTTCATCTTGGACACTCCCAGGTACGGCACAGCTAGATGCAGAGTAAACCTCTCACTGAACACACCCAGGGCAGGTACAGCATGGATTATATGCAGTAAAACTCCACTGAGGCAGCTACACAGTAAAGTTCCCTGTCTGCACTCTGATAAAGGTACAGCATCCCGATCAGGTACAGCATAGAGTTGTAGTGAGTTAAATTGCATTTCTCTTACTGCCAAGTTAGGAAAGATGAACTAATTATTTTCCTGCTCCTTCACTAACCATGATGAAAGTTTGAATTTTAAAAAAGGTAAAATTGCCAATACGTAGCTCAAAATCAAAAACTGGTTCCTTGAATAAACAAAAGGTCTATTACAAACGTAACTAACTTGTGTAAAGATGTCAAGATTGTTAAAAGGTTAAAACTGTACAAATGTATTCAACTACTCTTCCTGAAAACCTCAAAATCTGCAGAAAAATGCAAAGTCTCTGCTCGGTGTTATCTTTAGCAGGAGGAGCAAATTACTGCAGATGCTGGAATCTGTACTGAAAACAAAAATGCTGGAGATCACAGCAGGTCAGGCAGCATCCTGGAGAGAAAGCAAGCTAACATCATCTAGACTCGATGTTAGCTAGCTTTCCCTCCATGGATGCTGCCTGACTCCCTGTGATCTAAAGATAACAAAATTCAGTGCAAAGAATTAGTCACAGCCTGTCCCAAATGTTGCTTTATCACTGAAGTCTTTTTGTATACAGGTTGTTGACATTGGGGTGTCAGGTGAGTTATAACTGGGTGAGTTCACTTTTTTTTGTTGGAGGCAGTGGTGTCCAATTTCAAATTTGTCTTTTAATATCCCTCCACTTGTGGTGATGGGGTCTTCCGGTGGGTTTTCAGCTCACGCGTTTGGATGAAGGGAGTTTCAGACGGTGAGACACAGCTGGCAAGGTCTTCTCCTGAAGCGTGTTAGCTCCAGACTGTCTGTTCAAATCCGATGTTGTTTTTCACCCACAATCTGGGTCAAGTGATCTCTCTCTGATCGTAACGCAGACTCTGTCTCCATCCAAGCTGCTTGTTCTTTGCCAATGCACGATTGCTGCCGTTGTAGCTTTGCAAGAAGTACTCTTGACGAAAAGGTCACAGTCCAGTTGTAAAGGCTACTTTTTCTTTTGGTTGGAGAATTTTCCAATTATGAATAAAGCTCGTACGCAGATCTTGTGAAATTGACGCACAACTAGTTTATTTCACAATATCGTGGGAAGAGAAATTGACTGCACATACACAGAATGGTCACTCTGTACAGGTGAGTCTCAGTTCTCTTCCCTGAAGTACAGGCATGTTCAGTGAAAACAGGGTTACAAGAGATTGATGTTAATTTCAGGACAATACAGGTTTGATTACAGTTGATAAATTGACATTATTGAAACAAGGAAAACAATGCTGCATGTTCAGCAGTATCGGTCAGCTAAACAATGGCAATAGGAAGTTAGCTAATCTAAGAACATTCATACTGGAATGGGTCATAACATTCTGTTCACTGGGCAGTGGTCATCAGTATTAGGTACCCTGGTGCCATATATGATTTGGAGGTGCCGGTGTTGGACTGAGGTACAAAGCGAAAAATCGCACCATACCAGGTTATAGTCCAGCAGGTTTATTTGGAAGTACAAGCTTTCAGAGCGCCTACACCCACGTTTTCACCTACACCTACCTAGGTGTCCGATGATCTTTTACTCCACAACCACTCCGCAAGCTAGTGCTTCCAAATAAACCTGTTGGATTATAACCTGGTGTTGTGTGATTTTTAACTTGGTGCCATATAGTCTGCGAGGGCATTCTGTTGGCTGGGCTCCTGGGGAGGCAGAGACAGCTTTCGGGGCTTAGATTCATAGAATCACAGCACAGAAGCAGACCCTTCGGTCCAACCCGTCCATGCCAACCAGATTATCCCAACCCAATCTAGTCCCACCTGCCAGCTCCCGGCCCATATCCCTCCAAACCCTTCCTGTTCATATACCCATCCAGATGCCTTTTAAATATTGCAATTGTACCAGCCCCCACCACTTCCTCTGGCAGCCCATTTCATACACGTACCACCCTCTGCGTTAGACAGTTGCCCCTTAGGTCTCTTTTATATCTTTCCCCCTCTCACCCTAAACCTATGCCCTCGAGTTCTGGACTCCTCCACCCCAGAGAAAAGACTTTGTCTATTTATCCTATCCATGCCCCTCATGATTTTATAAACCTCTATAAGGTCACCCCTCCGCTGCCGATGCTCCAGGGAAACAGCCCCAGCCTATTCAACATCTCCCTATAGCTCAAATCCTCCAACCCTGGCAACATCCTTGTAAATCTTTTCTGAACATGTTCACGTTTCACAACATCTTCTGGAGGTGCAATGCCATTGTGAGGTAGAGAATCTCATTAGTGGCTCATTTAGATAACATGTTCCTCCGATTAGGTAATGGCTCTTTTACTGTCAGTTCCTGAGTGGAGCTAACTTGAGGTATCAATGGCATTGTAGGTAGGCCCTCTTTAGATTAGATTAGATTAGATTCCCTACAGTGTGGAAACAGGCCCTTTGGCCCAACAAGTCCACACCGACCCTCCGAAGAGTAACCCAACCAGTGCCATTTCCCTCTGACTAATGCACCTAACCTAACAATAGGAAGGGTTTGGAGGGATATGGGCCGGGTGCTGGAAGGTGGGAATTAGCTTTGGTTGGGATGGACGGGTTGGACTGAAGGGTCTGTTCCCATGCTGTACGACTCTATGACTATATCCTTTTAAAATCTCTCTCGTCTCACCTTAATTCCGAATCTTTGAGTTCAAATTCCACTGATGGGATTCGAATCTGGGTCCCCAGAACGTTACCTGGGTCTCATGTTTTAACAGCCTGGTGATAATAACCCTTAGTCAGCACTGTTGATAATTCCTGCTTTCTATTCTGTGCTTTGCCTGGAGGCCCACTGAAGATGTTACCTAGTAGGCTGACGAAATGAACCTGCCAGCTCAGCGAGCAAACCTACATCCAGAGGACACAGAATTTATACTAAAAGATCAAAATATCAGACAACTGATGTAATTTATTGAACAAACCTAGATTGCTGTTAAGTTTTCAATCACTTAGAATAGGGATGCAGGTTTTGATTGATTATGTAGAACCCTAAACTACTTTCGAGTAACAGTCCTGTGATAACTTAAGGTTTTATCAGTGTAAAAAATGCGTTGTCTGAGCTGAGAGGTCACTTTTTTTTAATATGTTGATAAAACGGAACAAGGACACGCCGCAAACAAAAGGACTAGCCACACTACCATACATCAGGAGCATTTCTGAACTGACTGACAGCCAGACTACTGCGACCACTAGGTCTCATAACAGCACACAAACCAACAGCCACGCACGCTCAGACAACAACTCACCAGGACGAAGGACCCGATACCCAACATGAGCAAAACTAATGTAGTGTACAAAATCCCATGCAAGGACGGCACAAAACACTACATCGGACAAACAGGAAGACAGCTAACGATCCGTATACACGAACACCAACGAGTCACGAAACGACACGACCAGCTATCCTTAGTAGCCACACGCACAGACGACAAGTAACATGAATTCGACTGGGACAACACAAGCCAAACAGAGAACAGCCAGGGAATTCCTAGAGGCATAGCACTCATCCACAGACTCTATCAACAAACACATCGACCTGGACCCAATATACCGGCCACTACAGTGGACAGCTCGAACTGACAACCGGAAGCGGCAGAGACAGACCACAATAAATGCCGGAAGAAACAGCACAGAAGCGCTTCACAGGAGGCTCCCAAGCACGGAGGATGTCACCTAGACAGGGGACGAAACGTTTGCAAGACAAATTCCCAGCTCGGCGAACAGAACCACAACGAGCACCCGAGCTACAAATCTCCCAAACTTTGAATGTTGATAAAAGGTTGTTATCTCGGGACAGTGACTTGAAAGAAGTGCCCGGTCTGTAAGACAGTGAAATTTGCTGAATTTGGCTTGCCTGTAAGGAGCTTTAATTTCTGAGAAGATCCTGGGAATTAGCGGGGCTTGATTCTCTAGCAGGCTACTCTGGTGAAGCGAGACGGTGCAGACTGCAGTGGAAATCTGGAGCCTCCTATCTGAGACTCAGTGATTGGAGTTTTGTGTTCAGTGAGGGTGTGAGGGGTTATTGTGTTAAGCTGATAGTTGGAGTTACGGTGCAGGTCGGTCACGATCCAAATCTGTGCCAGAACAGGCTCGAGGGACCAAATGGTCTCATCCTATTTCCTAAGCTCTGACCCCAGGATGGTGAGTGACAGAAATTAGTTTGGGTGATTACATGCGGAGCCTCTTGACTTGTTAAAGCCACGTATTTTGTGCCTCCCCACACAAAAGGCACAAAATTTTGACATATGTGTTTAAAATGGTAACTTCTCTCATAGGACTGAACAGCTCAGGAATGGGCCCTTCGGCCCAGGCTGTTGTGCCAAACATTACGCTAAATTAAACTAAACCCTTCTGCCTGTCGTTGGTCCATACCCCTCCATTTCTTGCACATTTGTGAGCTTATCTAAAAGCCTCTTAAATGTCCCTATTGTATCTGTCTCCATAACCACCCCGGCAGCATGTTCCCAACGCTTACCACTCTCCGTGTTTTTTAAAACAAAACCTTGCCCCCTCACAAATCCTTTGAACTTGTCCCCTCTCACCTTAAGTGCATGCTCCTCTAGTTTTAGATACTTCAACTCTGGAGGTATGGAGGGGTGGCACAATGGTTAGCACTGCTGCCTCACAGCACCAGGGACCCAAGTTCGATTCCAGCCTCTGGAGACTGTCTGTGTGGAGTTTGCACACTCTCTTCCCCGTGTCTGCGTGGGTTTCCTCCAGGTGCTCCGGTTTCTCCCCCCCCCCCCCCCCCCACAGCCCAAAGATGTGCAGGGTAGGGTGAATTGCCCATTGCTAAGTTGCCCATGGTGTAGGTGCATTAGTCAGAGGGAGGTGGGTCTGGGTGGGTTGCTCTTCGGTGGGTCGGTGTGGACCTGTTTCCACACGAGGGAATCTAATCTAAAACGATTCTGTCCGTCAACCCTATTTGTGCATCTCATAATTTTATAGAGTTCAATCAAGTCTCCCCTCAGCCTCTGCCACTCCAGAGAAAAACAGTCTGAGTTTTTCCAGCCTCTGATTACAGCTCATACCCTCTAATCCAGGCAGCACCCTGTTAAACCTCTTCTCAGCCCTCTCCAAAGCTTATATATCCATTCTTACCAATAGCAGTCAACATTTCATTGTCGACTCTGATGATCAGATGTACGTTTTATATAATTCCTTCAGCATTGTGGAAGTGCCTGCAGCTTTGCAGGGATGCTACAAGGCAGAATTTAACATCAACATGAGGAGATAGTTTGGACTGCTGGTAAAAGTTCAGTCCACCATGTAGGTTTTAAGGTGGATCTTGAGGAGGAAGGGGGAAGGTGGAGAAGTTCAAGGAGCAAGTTCTAGATCTTGAGGCCCTGGGCAACTGAAAGAACAGTGGGCGGCACGGTGGTTAGCACTGCTGCCTCACAGCGCCAGAGACCAGGGTTCAATTCCCGCCTCAGGCGACTGACTGTGTGGAGTTTGCACATTCTTCCCGTGTCTCTGTGGGTTTCCTCCGGGTACTCCGATTTCCTCCCACAGTCCAAAAATGTGCAGGTTAGGTGAATTGGCCATGCTAGATTGCCCGTAGTGTTAGGTGAATGTAGGGGAATGGGTCTGGGTGGGTTGTGCTTCGGCGTGTCGGTGTGGACTTGTTGGGCCAAAGGACCTGTTTCCACACTAAGTAATCTAATCTAAACAACAGTTACAATGAAACATTGAAACCCCTGCCGGGAAGGGTGAGTTTTCCTGCACTAAAAGGGACTTACCTCGTGAGTCGGGTCTCCATTTGCTGAGAGGTGTGAGGGAGGAGCGAAGGACTTCTGGGAAGTCATATATTTGTGTGATCGTGTTACCCGAAAAACTACTCTGGTAGTGTCTCCCACTCATCCTCCTCCTCTAACCAAACAAAAAGGACCTGTGCACCAGATTGGTAAGGTAACGAGATTTTTTTATTCCTTATTTTTTTCAACAGTCTCTTTGGGAGTATGGTATCGTGGGAATGGAGGTTAGGGCCGTTGAATGTTCCTCCTGCAGAATGTGTGAGGTAAGGGTCACCACTAGTGTCCCTGTTGACTACATCTGCGGGAAGTGCACCCAACTCCAGCTCCTCGAAAACCCCGTTAGGGAACTGGAGCTGGATGAACTTCGGATCATTCGGGAGGCAGAGGGGGTTATTGAGAGGAGTTACAGGGGAGGTAGTCACTCCTCAGGTACAAGAAAAAGGCAGATGGGTTACAATCAGGGGACGGAAAGGGAACTGGCAGGCAATGCAGGATCCCCTGTGGCCATTCCCCTCAACAATAAGTATACTGTTGGGGGGATGACTTACCAGGGGAAAGCAGTGGGGTACAGGGCTCTGGCACAGAGTCTGTCCCTGCTGCTCAGAAGAGAAGAGGAGCAGAGCAGTAGTCATTAGGGACTCCATAGTTAGGGGGACAGATAGGAGGTTCTGTGGGGACGAGAGAGACTCACGGTTGGTGTGTTGCCTCTCAGGTACCAGGGTTCGTGATGTCTCTGATCGTGTTTTTGGGATCCTTAAGGGGGAGGGGGAGCAGCCCCAAGTCATGGTCCACATAGGCACCTACGACATAGGTAGGAAGAGAGATGGGGATTTAAGGCAGAAATTCAGGGAGTTAGGATGGAAACTTAGAGCTAGGACGAATAGAGTTGTTATGTCTAGTTTGTTGTCCGTGCCATGTGATAGTGAGGCAAGGAATAGGGAGAGAGAGGAGTTGAACTCATGGCTACAGGGATGGTGCAGGAGAGAGGGTTTTGGATTCTTGGATAATTGGGGATCTTTCTGGGGTAGGTGGGACCTCTACACGCAGGATGGTCTTCATCTGAACCAGAGGGATACCAATATCCTGGGGGGGATTTTCGCTAAGGCAATTGGGGTGGGTTTAAACTAATCCAGCAGGGGGATGGGAACCAAAATTGTAGTTCAAGTATAGAAAAGGTTGAGAGTAGGGAGATCCGAAATAAAGTTTCAGGGACGCAAGATGGCACTGGCAAGCAAGAAGTTGGTTTGAAGTGTGTCTACTTCAACGCCAGTAGCAACCGGAATAAAGTGGGTGAACTTGCAGCATGGATTGGTACCTGGGAGTTCGATGTTGTGGCCATTTCGGAGACATGGATAGAGCAGGCACAGGAATGTTGTTGCAGGTTCCAGGATTTAGATGTTTCAGTAAGAACATAGAAGATGGTAAAAGAGGGGGAGGTGTGGCATTGTTGGTCAAGGACAGTATTACAATTGCAGAAAGGATGTTTGGGGACTCGGCAACTGAGGTAGTATGGGCTGAAGTTAGAAATAGGAAAGAAGAGGTCACCCTGTTGGGAGTTTTCTATAGGCCTCCGAATAGTTCCAGAGATGTAGGGGAAAGGATAGCAAAGATGATTCTCGATAGGAGTGAGAGACAGGATAGTTGTCATGGGGGACTTCAACTTTCCAAATATTGACTGGGTATGCGTACTATAAATGGGTCAGTTTTTGTCCAGTGTGTGCAGGAGGGCTTCCTGACACAGTATGTAGACAGGTCAACAAGGGGCGAAGCCACATTAGATTTGGTACTGGGGAATGAGCCCGGCCAGGGGTTAGACTTGGAAGTAGGTGAGCACTTTGGTGGTAGCGATCACAATTCTGTTATGTTTACTTTAGTGATAGAAAAGGATAGGTGTATACCACTGGGCAAGAGTTACAGCTGGGGGAAAGGCCATTACGATGCGATTAGGCAAGATTGAAAGGAAGCATACGATGAGGAAGAAACTGCAGGGGATGGGCACATTAGAAATGTGGAGCTTATTCAAGGAAAAGCTACTGTGTGTCCTAGATAAGTATGTACCTGTCAGGCAGGGAGGAAGCTGTAGAGCGCGAGAGCCATGGTTTACAAAGGAAGTGGAATTCCTGGTCAAGAGGAAGAAGGCGGCTTATGTAGGATGAGATGTGAAGGCTCAGTTAGGGCGCTTGAGGGTTACAAGGTAGCCAGGAAAGACCTAAAGAGAGAGCTCAGAAGAGCCTGGAGGAGACATGAGAAGTTGTTGGCGGATAGGATCAGGGTAAACCCTAAGGCTTTCTATAGGTATTTAAGAAATAAAAGAATGACGAGTAAACTTAGGGCCAATCAATGATAGTAGTGGGATGTGTGTGGAGATAGAGGAAGCACTAAGTGAATATTTTTCGACAGTATTCACTCTAGAAAACGACAATGTTGTCGAGGAGATTACTGAGATACAGGCTACTAGACTAGGTGGGATTGAGGGTCACAAGGAAGCGGTATTAGAAATCCTGCAGTGTGTGAAAATAGATAAGTCCCCTGGGCTGGATGGGATTTATCCTAGGATCCTCTGGGAAGCCAGGGAGGAGATTGCCGAGCCTTTGGCATTGATCTTTAAATTGTCATTGTCTACAGGAATAGTGCCAGAAGACTGGAGGATAGCAAATGTGGTTCCCCTGTTCAAGAAGGGGAGTAGAGACAATCCTGGTAACAACTTCAGTTGTTGGTAAAGTGTTGGAAGAGGTTAGAAGAGAGAATTTATAATCATCTAGAAAAGAGTAATTTGATTAGGGATAGTCAGCACGGTTTTGTGAAAGGTAGGTCGTGCTTCACAAACCTTATTGAGTTCTTTGAGAAGGTGACCAAACAGGTAAATGAGAGTAAACCGGTTGATGTGTATATGGATTTCAGCAAGGCGTTCAAGAAGGTTCCTCATAGTAGGCTATTGTACAAAATGCAGAGGAATAGGATTGTGGGAGATATAGCAGTTTGGATCAGTAATTGGCTTGCTGAAAGAAGACAGAGGGTGGTTGATGGGAAATGTTCATCCTGGAGTCCAGTTACCAGTGGTGTACCGCAAGGGTCAGTGTTGGGTCCACTGCTGTTCGTCATTTTTATACAACGGCCTGGGTGAGGGCGTGGAAGGGTGGGTTAGTAAATTTGCAGACGACACTAAGGTCGGTGGAGTTGTGGACAGTGACGAAAGATGTAGATAAGCTGCAGAGCTGGGCTGAGAGGTGGCAAATGGAGTTTAATGTGGACAAGTGTGATGTGATTCACTTTGGTCGGAGTAACCGGAATGCAAAGTACTGGGCTAATGGTAAGATTCTTGGTAGTGTAGGTGAGCAGAGAGATCTCTGTGTCCAGGTACACAGATCCTTGAAAGTTGCCACCTGGTTGACAGGGTTGTTAAGAAGGCATACAGTTCCAGAACCATGAGGTTATGCTACAGCTGTACTAAGCTCTAGTGCGGTCGCACTTGGAGTATTGTGTACAGTTCTGGTCACCGCATTATAAGAAGGATGTGGAAGCTTTGGAAAGGGTGTAGAGGAGATTTACTAGGATGTTGCCTGGTATGGAGGGAAGGTCTTACAAAGAAAGGCTGAGGGACTTGAGGCTGTTTTCGTTGGAGAGAAGAAGGTTGAGAGGTGACCTAATAGAGACATAGAAGATAATCAGAGGGTTAGATAGGGTGGACAGGGAGAGCCTTTTTCCAAGAATGGTGATGGCGAGCACGAGGGGACATAGCTTTAAATTGAGGGGGCGCGGGGGGGGGGTGGGGGTGCGGGAGAAGCTGGCAGAGATAGGGAGGGGGTATAGGGGCTATAGGAAGTAACAGGGAGGGGTGTAGGGGGCTGTAGGAGGTGGCAGAGATAGGGAGGGGGTATAGGGGCTGGAAGAGGGGACAGATAAGGTGGGGGTGTAGGGGCTGGAGGACGTGGCAGATGGGGAGGGATGTAGGGGGCTGGAGGAGTTGATAGGGAGAGGTGCAAGGGGCCATAGGAGATGACAAAGAGAGGGAAGGGCTGGAGGCAATGACAGAGATAGGGAGGGGTGTAGGGGCTAGAGGGGGAGGTGACAGATTGGGAGGCAAGTTCGTGGGTGAGAGGTTTTAACTGGAGGCAGCCAGTAGACTGTGCAGCTTGGATGATGAGCCTCCCTGAGCGGTTGCACGCAATACAAATAGTTTTGAGCATGTCCAAACGTGTTGACAATTACGTGATGGTAGAGGTGCACTGAATGTCAGCCCACCCCTCTCATTCATTCGTAAGAACATTGGCTGTTGGAATCTAAAGCTCCTTCCACTGTCCCCCATCAAACACTCCCAGGGACAGGGACAACACAGGGTTACATACAGAGTAAAGGTCCTTCTACACTTCCCCATCAAACACTCCCAAGGACAGAGACAGCAAAGGGTTCGATACAGAGTGAAGCTCCCGATACCTTTTTAAACTGAAAGTAAAGCTCTCTCAATAATGTCGCCATCAAACACTTCCCAAACAGGTACTGCACTTAGATATGTAACTGTACAGTTACTCTATGGGTATTGAAAAGTTGGGCGGGGGGGGGAAGAGAGAGAGAGAGAGAGAGACCTTACAGCTTTGACTGGCCTTGAAAGCAAGATGATGTTATTTTTGCTGCCCCTGTCCTGTGAATGTTTGGGGGACAGTGTAAAGGTAGCTTTACTCTGTAACTAACCCTATTCTGACCTACCCTGCGTGTGGCTGATATAGTAGAGGAGCCTGGTAAATACTCCATGCATAACACCCCCCAGCCTTGGCCTCTCCATGCTTTTGGACACACCTCTGTCAGAAAAGCTGAATAATCATCAAAGCAGCAAGTTTAATTCTGAAGTGGAAGAGTTAAGGGAACTTTCCTACTGGGGACACGGGAGTAGGTGCCCTCAGTACACACTCCTCTCTGCTGTGAGCTGCTTACAATGAACGGTCTTTCTGTTTGAGGTTAACTGCATGGATCACACAGACCTTTGGAGTATTCCTGGCTGAAGATAAGGGACTATGGGCTGAGAACGGCGAGGGAGCCAGAGGACCGTGGCTGGAGAGAGAGAGCTCGTGGAAAAACTTTGCAGGTAAGACTGGTGTGTGTTCTCAAAAAAAAGTCTGCATACAGACACTGCAAAGCCAAGGCTGGTTTGAACGATTGTAGGGGGTTTATTCGCGAAGCTGGATAGTTCTTAGCCCGTCGTCGTTAATCCCACAACTCCCTTGAAAGAGGGGATCATATTGCTTTGGATTGTTGGGAGTGCTGCTGCGAAAGTGGAGCTTGAGGGAGATAGCACTTTATTTAATACTGTCCCAGGATGGCGCCTTGTGTCCCTTTAGGGAAGGGGCTCAGAAGTCGGCTCAGTCCCGTTCCTGGTAAACCATGTCTCCCACTGGTTGTGTCTGAGTGCGTCACAGAGCACCATGTTAGAGGGTCAGAGCCAGGGACAGAGGTGAATGGCCCCAGGTTCAGAGTGAGGGTGAGGTGGGGGCAATGGCACAGGAGGTAATCCTGGGTGGTGATTGAGATTGCACAGGCGAGGGAGGTGTGCTGGGGAGAGGGAAGGGAAATCTCTGTGTGAGCGTGGGGAAGGGCAAGTGATTGTGCTGGTGCTCGAGAGTGCCTCCATTTAGGGAGGGGGGTGTGTGAGAGTAGGTGGGTAGGTGTGTGTGCATGAGACAAGGTGGGTGGGTAGGTGTGTGTGCACAAGAGTGGATGGTGGGGGATAGGGGTGTGTGTGGGGTGAGAGGTTGACAGGGTAGGTGTGCGAGAGTGAGTGGGTGGGTAAGTAGGTAGGCGAGTGTGCGTGCAAGAGTGTGAGTAGGTAGGTTGGTGAGTGCGTGTGCGAGAGGGTGGATGGCTAGGTATGCGTAGGTGCAAGAGAGTGCTCGGATAGATGTATGTACACGCATGACTGGTGAGTGGATAGGTGACTACATATGAGAGGAGAGGGTGGGTGGGCGAGAGAGAGCATAAATGGCTAGATGTGTGAGTGCATGAGAGAGAGTGGGTAGGTAAGTGTGTGCACGTGCTTGGGTGGGTGGGTAGATCTGCACATGTTGAGAGGGTGGGTAGGTGTGTATGTATGTGTGCGTGAGAGTGGGTGGGTAGGTGAGAGCATGCAGGCGAGGAATGTGTGTATCTGAGTGTGTACATGTGTAGGGGAGTCTGTGGGTGTGCGTGCGTGCACGTGAAAGGGTGAGGGGTGGGTGTGTGCACGTGAGAGGCTGTGTGTGTGCACACATGCACGCGAGAGGGTGGGTGTGTGTGCGCACGAGTGTGCGCGCGCAAGCCCCCACGTGCATGCACGTGTGTGTGGGTGTGTGAGCACGCGGGTGTGAGTGGGTATGTGTGCGCGCGCACGCACGCACATGTGAGTGTGTATGAGCATTCAAGAGGGTGGTTGTGGGTATATGTGTGCACACGAAGGGTGTGTGTGTGTGTGTGAGAGAGAGAGGGCGGGTGTGTGTATATGAGATGGTGCTTGCAAGGGTGGGTGTGTGTGAGAGAGAAGGGTGAGGTTTTGTGAGGGGGTGGGGTTGTGTGTGGGTGTGCACATGTGCATGTGGTGTTTGTGTGTGTGAGAGGGAATGTACATGTGTGCGTGAGGGAATATGAGAGAGAGAGGGTGTGTATGTGAGAGGGTATTTTTGTGTGTGCGCGTGAGAGAGAGGGTGTATTTGTGTGCTAGTGGGTGGGTGTGGGGGAGGGTGTGTGGGTGGGGGGGGAGGGTGTGTGGGTGGGGGGGGAGGGTGTGTGGGTGGGGGGGGAGGGTGTGTGGGTGGGGGGGGGAGGGTGTGTGGGTGGGGGGGGGAGGGTGTGTGGGTGGGGGGGGGGGAGGGTGTGTGGGTGGGGGGGGGGGAGGGTGTGTGGGTGGGGGGAGGGTGCGTGTGTGGGGGGGGGGGAGGGTGCGTGTGCGTGGGGGGGGAGGAGGGTGCGTGTGCGTGGGGGGGGAGGGTAGGAGTGCATGTTTGAGGGAGGTACATAGTGTGTGTGTGTACGCGTGTGTGTGGTACATAGTGTGCATGTGAGATGGTAGGAGTGCGTGTTTGAGGGAGGTACATAGTGTGTGTGCGCGCGCGCGTGTGTGGTACATCGTGTGTTTGAGTCTGAGAGGGGGTGGGGATGCGTGAGTGGGATATATTGTGCGTGAGAGAAGGTGGGTGTGTGTGAGGGGGGTATATAGTGTGGTGAGTGAGGATCAGAGAGGGGTCAGTGCTGAGGGAGTGGGCGCGGTCAGAGGGGTCAGTGCTGAGGGAGTGGGCGCGGTCAGAGGGGTCAGTGCTGAGGGAGTGGGCACTGTCGGAGGGGTCAGTGCTGAGGGAGTGGGCACTGTCGGAGGGGTCAGTGCTGAGGGAGTGGGCACTGTCAGAGGGGTCAGTGCTGAGGGAGTGGGCACTGTCAGATGGGTCAGTGCTGAGGGAGTGGGCACTGTCGGAGGGGTCAGTGCTGAGGGAGTGGGCGTGGTCAGAGGGGTACACAGTGAGTGTATGAGAGTTTGAGATATCTATTTTAAGTTGGAATTGCCTGTTTTGAAACAGGGTAAGTTGCAGAAGAATCCTAATCCTTTATCTTGTCAACAAATTTGAGAATTGGGTATTGGGATCCAGGGCAGAAGGGGAAATGAATTACCTTTTGTAACAGTTAAATTGAGTTGGCCAGTGATGAAAAGGGCACAGAACCCCCCCACCCCCCCGATAATGATCTTGCTGCTTTTAACATGATGTTCTGTAACATGCTCTGAGAGGCACCAGTGATGTAACAGAGAACATAATTCACTCTCTCCCTTAGAGGTATTTCCAGCTGAAGCTTGCCAGCTATCCATTAATTTCAATAAGCTTAAATAATCCAGGTTCTTCACCACATGGTCATGGTACTGAACCCCACACCGATGTGAGCTTAAAAATTCAGGGCTGTCAGAGGGTGTCAACGCTGAAGGAGCGGGCACTGTGGGAAGGTCAGTGCTGAGGGGGCGGGCACTGTGGATCAGTGCTGAGGGAGCGGGTGCAGTGGGAGGGTCAGTACTGAGGGAGCGGGTACAGTGGGAGGGTCAGTGCTGAGGGAGCAGGCACTGTGGGAAGGTCAGTGCTGAGGGGGCGGGCACTGTGGATCAGTGCTGAGGGAGCGGGTGCAGTGGGAGGGTCAGTGCTGGGGGAGTGAGCCGTGTCGGAGGCGCCAGTGCTGAGGGAGTGGGCACTATGAGAGGGTCAGTGCTGAGGGAACCGGGCACTGTCGGAGGGTCAGTGCTGAGGGAGTGGGCACTCTTGGAGGGTCAATAGTGAGGGAGCGCTGCGATTTTAGGTGCTAATGACTGAGGAAGCTGATAACTTGGTGATCACATTACTGGGATCGTGCTGTGTAAAGATTGACTGTTTCTCCTGCCCATCAACAGTGTGCCAACTTCCAAAATTGCCTTTGCTGTTGACAGGCTCTGGCATTTCCATAAGTCATGTAAAGTTTATATAATTGTTAACTGCTTGTTAAGTTTGTTTTTAGTTGTCTGAGCTGGTGCAACCGTTCCTAATCTGCCTGCAATTAATCCATGCAGTGGGAGAACCTGCCAAAGCCAGCACGTGGATGGAGCTGGAATTTATTTTAATTAGAGACGGTTCTGATTGAGAAAACCGAACAGGGAAGCAGGTCATTCAGCCTCCTCTGCACGGCTCTGTTGTTTCTGCCTCACCATGGGCCTAACTCCACACCCCCTCTACATCTCCACCCTTTCCAATCCTCAAACTTTGCACCTCCTGGAACCCGCGTGCGTTTATCCAGTTTCTCCCTGTAAACACATCGATGTGGCTTCACTTGACCGCTCCCCACGGGAGCGAGACCCCTGTTAACCAACAAGAGCGAATCCTCCATTCTTCCATCTCCCCACTGGAGAGGGTCCCTCATTTTTCCTTGCCCACAGTCTCGGATGTATGTCCCAAATTCAGTGATTTACTCCCTCGGTTCTGACCCTCCGCCGGTGCGGCGCCCCCTCGGTACTGACCCTCCGCCGCTCCCTCAGTGCTCAATGTCTGATAGTGCAGCGCTCCCTCAGCACTGACCCTCCAACAGTGCCCACTTCCTCAGCACTGACCCTCCAACGGTGCCCACTCCCTCAGCACTGACCCTCCAACAGTGCCCACTCCCTCAGCACTGACCCTCCAACGGTGCCCACTCCCTCAGCACTGACCCTCCGACGGTGCGGCGCTCCCTCAGCACTGACCCTCCGACAGTGCCCACTTCCTCAGCACTGACCCTCCAACAGTGCCCACTCTCTCAGCACTGACCCTCCGACGGTGCGGTGCTCCCTCAGCGCTGTGTCTGTGATTATTTGATGGGGACAGTGTAGAGGGACCTTCATTCTAACACCCTGATTTCTCCCGCAGCTTCTTGCATGATGGCTGAGGGGAGGGACCGGCTGACTGTTTGCAGCGGGATCTTGCTGTGCCTGGCCCTGGTGCCACGGGGCCTCCTGGTGGTGGTGGGTCAGCTGGACTGCACTGGTGTGGAGTGCCCGGAGCTGAGGCACTGCATCGAGGAGACGCTGGAGGTTGGATCTTGCTGTGCTAGCTGCGTGCAGCTCGGCTGCGAGTGCAGTGGATATATGTATTACGACTGCCTACGGGCAGGGCACAGGAGGGGCCTGGTCCCAGCCCGAGCTTCCTACTACGTGGATGGGGGCAGCACCGAGTGCAAATGCCCGCCGGGGGGTGGGGATATCGAATGCAGCTTCATCCCCTGTCCTAGCCTCCCGGAGAACTGCATTCGCACCTTCCAGCCCCAGGACGGGTGCCCACAATGTGCCGAGCTGGGCTGCTCCAGCAGCGGACAGAGGCTGCCGGCTGGGCACTCGTTCCGTGCAGAGCCTTGCACCGTGTGCCGCTGCCTGAGCTCCGGCTCCCTGAGCTGCAGCACCGAGCCCGACTGCGACTCTGTCACCCCCACCCCCGAGCTCTCGGCCTTTCAGAAAGACCCTCCGGGGCCAGAGGGGAGGGCACCCTCAGCTGACGACAGGAGAGGTGAGGATGGACGGGTGTGGGGACAGGGGGGCTGAGGGGAGGGGCTGGAGGGGGTGTGGGGGGCTGGTGGACACGGGGTGGGACAGGGATGGGGCTGGAGGAGGGTGTGAGGGGAGGGTGTGGGACAGGGATAAGGTGGGGGGCTGGGACAGGGATAGAGTGGGACAGGGATAGGGTGGGGGTGTGGGGGGCTGGAAGGGGGGGGTGGGACAGGGATAGAGTGGGACAGGGATAGGGTGGGGGTGGGACAGGGATAGGCTGGGGGTGTGGGGGGCTGGAGGGGGGGTGGTGGGACAGGGATAGGGTGGGGGCTGGAGGAGGGGGGGGTGGGACAGGGACAGGGATAGGGTGGGGGTGTGGGGGGCTGGAGGAGGGGGTCTGACTTTGGGCTTGTCTCCTGCAGCACTGTCCGCTGGGTCCCTCACATCGTGCTGCGCTGCTGGACGTCGCTGGGCTGTGGAGGATGGGAAATGTCCCAGGGATTTATTGATCAGTGGGCAACCCGAGCTTTGCAGGTTAGTCTCAGCATTGTCCCTCCGTAGATGTTTCTTCCTCAATCGGTTTACACTCAGAATTTCACACCCCATAGATAAGTAGGGTGTGGAGAAATGGGATGGACAATCGGGTCTTCCTCAGATCTCGGCGCTGGACTCTTTCATAAAGGACAATCCCGTTACCCCTCTGTCAGTCCCCCCCCTCTCCACGCTCCACCCTATCCCCGCCCCCTCCACCCCCTCCCTATCTGTCTCCTCCTCCACTCCCTACACACCCTCTCTGCCTCTGCCCCCTCCTCCAGCCCCTGCACCCCCTCCTCCAGCCCCTACACCCCCTCCCCCAGCCCCTCTCAGCCCCTCCCTATCTCCGTGTGTGTGTGTGTCTCTCTCTGGGATGAGATGGGGTGTGGCTGTGTCGTGCTCTCTCGGTTTGTGCTTGCTGCTGCTGCTGTCGGTACTGACCAAGTTGGGGTTGATCTGTCGGGGCCTGTTTGACAGGGAGTTCCAGCAGCAGTGTTGCCTGTCCGCGCTGGAGGAACTCCGATGCCAGGAGGGTGTGAGGGCAGCGACCCAGGGCAGTTCCTGCTCTTCAGCCAGCGGCGGTGAGGATCTCTGCGGATTGGACGTGTTTAAGGTGAGAACACTGGGTAGGAAACGTGTGCTGCGTTCCCGTAGCCGCCAATTCCGCGGGTGTCTGCCGCTGTGTGGGGAGATGTCACGTCGGCGTGGCCATCGGCCCCTGACCCCGCACCCTTGGGTTTTGTCACCTCAGCAAGATCCCACCTGCAGGGACCCCACCCTCCTGGTCAAACCTTCTCTGAGCCTGCCTCCAATTGCACTGACTGCCTGCCCCCCCCCCACCTTCTGTAGGGAAATCCGCATCATAGCCGTTACTTACACAAGGAGGGCAGAAGGCCATTCAGTCGGTCCATACTACCCCACCAATCACTGTGGGCCTTCTCTGATTGGACACCTCCCCATCAATCTGTCTCTCCTGACCTTAAACTGCACAAAGGGACTGAGCTACCGCAGTCCCCGGCAACTCCAAAGATTTATAAAGGAGCAGAAGGTGGCCATTCAGCCCATCGAGTCTGTCCCGTCCATGTAACCAGCGGCTCCCTGATCCATTTAGAAACCACATAGTTCTCTCCTTAACGTTACAGCGATGCTGTGAGTGTTGCCTGGTGGGACTTCAGGCCTGGAGCATGGGCCTGGCCTGTGATGAGATCCCAGCCCCGGGGCTCGGTTGTGGGCAGGTCCTCGCTGGCTGCTGTACAGAGGCTGATGGTCACGTCCCTGCGACAAGCCCTCGCCGTGAGCCCAGGCGCCCACAAGAGACGGTCTCCAGCGGTGAGTCAGAGTCTGCTCGGGGGGAGGGTCTGGGAGACCAGGGGGATCACCGGGTCAGTCTGGGACAGGGTGGCACAAGACACTGGGGGCAATAGCCTGGTGGAATTGTCACTGGATTCTGGATCCAGACACCCAGGGAACGTACTGGGGAACCAGGTTCGAATCCTGTCACTGCAGGGTTTACATTTAGCTTGCTAAGAAAATCTGCTGGGGGGAGTTGAGCGTGGCAGGTGGAGGGGGGGGAGCCAGTGTGTCGATCGAGTGTGGGGGGGGGGTGGAGGGAATGAGTGTTGAAGTTGGGGGGTCAGTGTGTCGATCGAGGGTGGCGGGGGGGGAGGGTGTTCTGTCCCTGGACAGTGCTGATTACTTGCTGCAGGATTCCCAGCCTCTCTGACCTGCTCCTGTAGCCGCTGGATTGATCTGGGGCTGGTTACCAGCTCAGTTCCTGGTCAATGGTAACCCCCAGGATGTTGATAGTGGGGGACTGAAGATTGAGGAGATGGTCACTGCCTGACCTGCGTGAAACAGTTGGACTGTTTGGATTTTTTTCGGAGAGGATTAAAGATGTCCTCGTTGAGTTGAAAGGTGCAGAATTGGAGAGGGAAATAACCCAGAGGAATATGGGATTAATGAGAGTTCTCCAGCTGGTACTGACATGATGCAGAGGCAGTTGGGGGGGTGGGGGGCTCTTCTTGATTTGTTTGGGAAGTGACCGCAGAGATTAGAATTGACGGACAATGCGATTGGAGCAATTCTCTGCTGCTGTTGATGGTGCTATTCAACATGAGTAGCCATCACTGGCCAGAGAGAATCGACTCCACCGCTTTCAAGTCAGGGAGGGGGTGGGTCCCACAGAGGGTGGGGGGGCGTTTCCACGCCGCGTGCCGAGATCGCCACCAAGGGTTCCACCCACCCCCTGCCGCCCTCAAACCCTTTAACCAAATTCTCCAGAACCTTCTGCATCTAATTTGAGCTTCTCCAACTGTGACACCAGCAGAATCGGGTGGAGGAGTGGGAAGGGAGAATGGGCGGAATGGCCCCACTCAGACCCCTCGGACGCCAGAGGAAGACGGGGACACTCGCTGCCCAGGTATGTGGCTGGCCTGTGTTGGGATGCCCCTCGTGGTCGATCAGCTCACAGGGGGAAGCTATGCATTTCTGAGGTGTGGGTTGGCAGGAAGTCATAGAGCTGTATATCACTTCGGTCCAACTTGTCCGTGCTGACCAGATATCCGACATTAATCTAGTGCCATTTGCCAGCATTTGGCCCATATCCCCCTAAATCCTTCCTATCCATGCCTCCATCCACATACCTTTTAAATGCTGTCATTGTACCAACCTCGAGAGTGTGTTGCTGGAAAAGCACTGCAGGTCAGGCAGCATCCGAGGAGCTGGAGAATCGATGTTTTGGGCATGAGTCTTTCATCAGGATTGTACCAGCCTTCACTACTACTTTTGGCATCTCATTCCACACATGCACCACCCTCGTGTGGAAAAAGTTGCCCCTCAGGTCCCTTTTAAATCTTTCCCCTCTCACGCTAAATAGTTTTGGACTCCTCTGCCCTAGGGAAAAGTTCTGACTCTTCACCCTATCCACGACCCTCATGATTTTATATATCTCCATAGAGTCACCCCCTCCTCAGTCTCCAACAGCCCCAGCCTGTTCACCCTATCACTCAAACCCTCCTTGTAAATCTCTTCTGCACCTTTCAAGTTTCACAATGCCTTTCCTATTAGCAGGGAGACCAGAATTGAACGCAGTACTCCAATAGTGGCCTCACCAATGTCCACTACAACATGACCTCCCAACTCCTCCCATACTCAATGCACTGACCAATAAAGGCTGCCTTCACAACCCTGAATACTTGTGACTCCACTTTCGAGGAGCTGTGAACCTGCACTCATGGATCTAGAGAGTTGAGAAGGCACGGGGATCATTTGCGATCACTGGACCTTACTCCAGTGTCAAGATTAAATTAAAACCATGAAAACTTGCATTGCGGTAGTGCCTCTCTGTCCTGGAACACTCCTCAGCCCCTCCATGAAGGAGTTTGCTTTTAGTTGATGGGCAGGCATGCAGGAAACACCAGTTTGTGCACAGCAAGACTCCACAAGCAGCCCCTGCAATCATGTCCCGTATCATCAGTTTGGTTAGGATGCCCTCAGCAAAGTTCCACCTGCGACAGTGCCCGCTCCCTGAGCACCAACCCTCCGGCAGTGGCCACATCTGGAAATGGTTGTAGGTTTTCAGTCTGACAGGAGACATGCCGACGGAGGATACATTGAATTTTGGTTCTCTGTTTGGAATCAGGTGACAATCCCTGCTCCCAGTTGTGTCACCGTGAGCAATCGGCGGTTGTGTGTTCGTGCTTCACTGGATACCAATTAATGAGCGACGGCAGGACCTGTGAAGGTAAGTACTGGCCATGGAGCCCCTTGTCTTAAATACTCCTCCTCCTGTATAGTAAAAGGCGGGGGGGGGGGGGGAGGAAACGGAGAACTGAGAGACACCAGTCAGTGTACAGATATCTCCCAGAGAGAGGAGACAGAGAGAGACACCAGTCAGGGTACCGATATCTCCCTGAGAGAGATGGGGGTTGGGGGAACTGAGAGACAGCAGTCAGTGAATAGATATCTTCCTGAGAGAGAGTGAGGGGGGAACTGAGAGAGAGAGAGACACCAGTCAGCGTACAGATATCTCCGAGAGAGAACGGACTGAGACACTAGTCAGTGTACCGATATCTCCCTCGGAGAGAGAGGGGACTGAGAGACAGCAGTCAGTGTTCCGATATCTCCCCAAGATCTCTCCCAGCGGATAATGAATTTCTGACAGGGTTTGATGTCCTTACCACAATGTCCCTGATTAGTGTTGCCATTTCCCCAACCCTGTTCTGAGCTGTTCACCTAAACAGATATTGACGAATGCCAGGAAAACAGTAGCCACTGTGACCTGAATTTAATCGGTGAGAACACCCCTGGCTCCTTTATCTGTCGCCACAGAACGCAGGACTGACTCGCGATGCTCAAGGTAGCTGTATTGGGAAGTGCCATTTTGGGATGGGTTCCCTGTTTCAGGTTGAAGGGGAACTCCTTTCAGCCAAGGTGATATATGGTGGTATACATCCCCAGGAGGGAGTTACAGACTGGAATCTAATCGAGGGGTTCGGGGTGGTTTATATAACAGCTCTCTGGGGAGGGAGATACAGACTGGTATCTGTCTGAGGAAGTTTCTGATGTTATATTTACTCCTGCCTCTCTCGTTCTCAGATACTAATGAATGTGAGCATCTCAGCCAGCCGTGTGCAGAGGGTTTCAACTGCATCAATACCATTGGGTCATACAGCTGCTTCCAGACCATTATCAGCTGTGACCGGGGATACCAGGCCAGTGATGACCACACCCGGTGTGTTGGTAAGCTCAGCAGCAATGCGCTGTCTACCTTGCTGTGCTGCTGGTCACTTTCAGCGAAATGGGGAAATCAATGCTGTTGTCCCTCTCTCTGGCCTTTCAGATATTGATGAGTGTCAGATGGGGATACACCACTGCAATAATAAACAGATTTGCCGCAACACTCCGGGGAGCTACCGTTGTGACTGTCAACAGGGTTACCACATGCAGCCATACAGCAGGACCTGTGTCGGTATGGGCATTACTGTGTATTCCATTCAAACACCCAGGAGGGAGTTACAGACTAGTATCTGATCAAGGGGTTCAGGGTGGTTTATATACAGAATAGAGCCAGGAGTAAGTGCCGTGGGATTATGCAGGTCTTGTTGCCAGCAGGGAGTAACCCGCTGACCTTTCCCCTCACAGATATCAATGAGTGCCAGAGGTACCGGGGCCGTGTGTGTGCCCAGATCTGTGAGAATACACCAGGATCATACCACTGTTCCTGTGGGGCTGGTTACAGACTCGCGGAGGATGGGAAGAACTGCCAAGGTACCTGATGCTGCTCGGTGCTCCCCTAATTTCCACCCCCCCAATCTTATTAAACACAACCCTCCCTCTCCCTCCTGCCTTACAGATGTTGATGAGTGTGCGGCTGGTGCCTGTAGCCAGGAATGTGCTAACGTCTATGGGTCCTATCAGTGTTACTGTTGGCCAGGGTACTCCCTGAACCTGCTGGACAGAACGACCTGTGAAGGTGAGTCCTGTCGGGTACATGTCGTTCCAGAGTCTCTGCCAAAATTTCATGGGGTAGAGATCTTACTTTGTTTCACTGTGAGGCACACTCACTCGCTTGGGGTATTTCCAAAAGGAGTATTTTCTCTCTCTGTCTCGTCTCCGCTCAGATATTGACGAGTGCTCAGTGGTCTCTGCCAGCCTGTGTACCTATCGTTGTGTCAACAGCCCTGGCTCCTTCACCTGTACTTGTCCTGAAGGTTATGTCCTTGCCCAAAACAGGAGGAACTGCAAAGGTGAGGCATTTACTGTCACAGTGATGATAATTCTCAGGGCACTGGGTGGTTTACCTGCCTGCAGCACAGTGACCCTGCCTCTCCATTTCCTTCCCAGATCTGGATGAGTGCACGCTGGGAACCCACAACTGCACAGGGGCAGAGATCTGCTTCAACATCCAGGGTGGATTCAAGTGCCTGTCCTTTGTGTGCCCGCCCAACTACCGCAAGGTGGGCCAGACGTAAGTTACTGTGCAACTCCAGGGGGCGGCACAATGGTTAGCATTGGGTTCAATGGGATTTGAATTTATCTCCCCCCCCCCTCCCCCCCTCCCCCCCACTGAGCGATGGAGTTGAAGTACACAGAGTAGATTCTGTACACTGTTTATTTTGAGTACAGCCTCTACCTATCACTAACGACATGATGTCTTTAAAAATTCTGTGTAGCCAATGCGAGCGCCTGTCGTGCCAAGGTTATGTCGAGTGCCAGATGGTGCCACAGAGAATCACCTACTATCAGCTCAGCTTCCCCACCAATGTCCGGGTACCTGTCGACATCTTCCGCATCAGCCCCTCGCCTGTCTACGTGGGGGACAACATCCTACTCGGCATCACCCGTGGAAACGAGGGCCTGCACTTTGCCATCCGCCGGGTGGACCCCTACACGGGTTTCGTTTACCTGCAGCTTCCTCCCCGGCAGCCCCGAGAGTTCCTCCTTGACGTGGAGATGACCCTGATCCGCCAGGGCCGCGCCACCAAGTTTATCATCAGGATCCACATCTTCGTGACAGGGCCCTCGCTGTGACAGCGTTCCCCCGTCACCAGTATCTGCTCACTCTCCTGCCCATCTTTGTAACAGGACCCAGCTCAACCCTCCATTAGACAAAAGGGTCAGAGAAACTCTTTTATGAGCAGCAGCTCTAACCACGAATGGAAAAATCTCTCTCCGTTTCTGAACGGAAAGCTCATGAATAGCAAGAGGGGGGTTTTCATTGGGGTTGAGTAGGGTTCAAGACTGCAAACAGAGAAGTGAATTTGATTGTGTTGAGTGAAATAGTTACATACCTGTTATATTCCCAGAGAAATATTTTTCTGGTTCAGACACAGTTGTATGAAAACTAATCCCATACCACATTGTATATTCAGTAAAAGCACCCACCCATGCATTCTGTCATGATGCAGTGATTCAGAGGGAATTTGGACTCTTTGGGAGGAAGCTGCACAAAAGGAGAAAACTTTTCCTATTTTCCAGGTACCACTGGAAACGGCCAATTCACCCACAGCAGTTGATCGACTCGCTAACCCCCTACACCATGCACTGCAGAGACTCACACGTACAAACCCACTACCCCAAAACGACAAGGGCTGCAGATGCAGAGGAGAGTGCCCCTCTGAGCTCCCTAATACACACACACAGCACTGATGCTGAGTCAAAATGTCTTCACCATGTCAAAATCCTGAAACTCTCCTGCAGGACGTCCCTACACCACACAGTGGACTGCAGCTGATCAGAAGGATAAGTTATCACCGACTTCACTCAGGCTCAGCAACCATGGCATCTTTAAAGAGGGAATTAAACCAGAGAAACAGAAACAGCTGCCATTGTTAAACACGTCTCTAATGTTTTATTTCTAGAATAACCCGAAAGAAACCCTAAAACAAAAAGCAATAAAGAAAACAAATAGTTGTAACAAATTAATTACACGCAGTTCTTAATTACAATGCAGTAAGGGGGAGGGGAGGGGCAGGACAACAGAGAGAAGGGAGTCAGGGTGGGAGACATTAGTGGTGCCGTTTCTTCAACTGATACCGTTTACTGTACAATTCACACCGAGGAGCTTAACAATAACTTTACTGTCACTTGGCCCCTACTGACTTACCACCACTAGCCCTGCAGCTTGAAGGTTTAGTGTGAGCCATTAAAACAGGCAACAAACATTTCATTAAAAAAAGAAAGACCACCGCACTGGGGGGGGGAGGAGGGAAGGAGGAATGTGAGCACGCACAAGTTCGGAGGAGGCAGGACCGTCTGCTATTTCCCCTCTCCCCACTTACAGACGAACTTGCAGGAGTGAATGTGCACAGTGGGGCAACTTGTACATGTCAGAAAGAGTGGAAGATGGAGGGATTTGTGAGTAGGGACAGCAGTGTTGGGGGGGGGGGGGGAGAGGGAGCGTGTAGGGACAGCAATTTGGGCAGGAGTGATGTCTGAGAGTCCACAAGGCTGTTGCTGACTCCAGAGACAGGGAGAGGAGTGTAGGTAGAATTAGGTGTCACAGCAGCTGCCCTCCAGGTCCTGATCTCTGTCTCCTCCCTCCCCCCCCCCCCCCCCCCCTTCCTTCCTCCTGGTGAGAGGGGGTTGTGGCCTAATACCGCCCTTGCTGACCTGTTTCTGCAGCCTGGGGCACATGTTGACTGTCATTGGCGACACGGACTCACCCCCTTCCCCCCCCACCCCCAATGGTCCACTTGATCCACACCACATTCCTCCCCCTCACCACCTCCACAACATACGACAAACCTGCACTTCCTCATGGCACGCACCAAAAACAACTCAATTGGTGAGCAACTGAGAGACACGATGTCAAACCAATGGTGGCCAACTCACCATCATCAACAAGATGACCTGGAAGGTGGGTTGTTGGGAGGGGGAGAGGGAGGAGGGGACAGAAGCACGCGCGCGCGCACACACACACACAGACGTGTACACACTGGAGTGTTCAGGAGTGCATTCCGTTCCCTCCCACAACAGCTGGGTCAGGGCTCCAAAACAGTTTCAACTCAGCCTCCTCAATCACCCCCCGTACCCCACCCTTCCTCCCAGCCCCACGGGGGTCAAGAAACTGCCGGCGAGTGTCTCACCACCACCACCACTGGCTCCCCCTCCTCCCCCACCAGCCCATTGACAGCCCCCTCTCCCTCCCAGGCTCCCTGCGTGGGGAGGAGGGAGCTCAGACGGCATATTTGGGATCATCCCAGACTCTCCTCTTCCCACTCACTCACTCTCCCCTGCTCCCCAGTCCCTCCCCCGACCACGCACCCACCCTCCCCCCCACCAAGCACCCCCACCCCCCCCCCCCCCCCCCCCCCTCCCTCCCTCCCCACCCCCGGCCCTCTCTTGCAGTTGCTCCTTGCAGGGTGACACCAGCTGGCCCATCCATCAGTGTGGCGGGTTGGCCAAGGTCTATGATGAGATGCCGAGGGGATTCCCTTCAATCATAACTGCTGGAACAGAGAGAGAAAACCTGATTGAGAGACCAGCAGCAACAGCCACGCAAACCAGCTCCAACAAAATCAAATCAAAAAACAAAAGTGAGGTTTCGAGATGTGTGATCATGCCTCACTCTCTCTCTCAAGCCAGCGAGCGGACTGATCAGAGGGAACTGGAGGCTGCTACAATCTGTATCGTTACAGCAGATTTTACACACACACTGCAAGCACTGCCCGGGAACATCCCTCAGACACTGTCAGACTGCGCTGGCAGAGACACGCTCCAGCAGCTAGCCCAAAAGGGCAGAGAGACTCAGACAGGCAGAGACAGGGGTAAAACCTCAGAGGGTCACAGAGATAGGGAGGGGGTGGAGGGCCTGGAGGAAGGGACAGAGATAGGGAGGGGGTTAGGGGCTGGAGGAGGGGACAGAGATAGGGAGGGGGTGTAGGAGCTGGAAGAGTTGACAGATAGGGAAGGGGTGTAGGGGGATTGGAGGAGAGGAGAGAGACAGGGAGGGGGTGTAGGGGCTGGAGGAGGTGACAGAGATAGGGAGGTGTGTGGGTCTAGAGGAGGGAGAGAGAGACAGGGAGTGGGTGTAGGGCCTGGAGGAGGGGACAGAGATAGGGAAGGAGTAAACGCTACAAAGAGTTTCTAAACCATTGAAGACTGTTACAATGGAGGCGCTGCTGGGTTTGGAGTGCATGTGTCCTGTATCTCCCTGTGTGGAGACACAGACGCATGTAACCCCATTCTATCACAGTGGATTGGAATCGAGCAGTCTGAAGGTAATAAAGCCTCAAACACAGGGAAAATTCAAAGAAACTAAGAGAGCTGAAAAATTATTGCACAGGACAAAAAGCACAGTGTTATAAAAGATGGTAACTTAGTAAAAAGAATTCTATACGCACATCACCAAGAGAGAAACTGAGACGGGAGCAAGATAAAAGCCTGATGCTGGTAATGGTGAAAATGCTCTAGCATCTCCACTGTGAAAGACCAGCGAGTTGAGAAACATGGGGTCACTGTCTGAAGGAAACAGGGCAAGGACTGAGATGAGGAGAAATGTCTTTAGCCAGAGAGTGGACAGCCTGTGAACTTCTCTGCCACAGACAGTGGTCGGGGCTGCAACACTTTCCAGGGAGGAGTCAGATATTGCTTTTAGAGAAAAAAGGGGTTAAAGTGGGGAAGAGGGGACTGAGTTGGATGATCAGCCCACAGTCTGACTGAATGGTGGAGCTGACTCGATGAGTTGAGTGACCAACTCCTGCTGTTTCTAGGACATTACAGCGGCGTGACATAGTGAGAAGAATATCCAGCTTCAGGGTACCAGTGGGGGGAACAGATCTGATGGAGGTGGTGTTTCAGGATTGGGAGATGGGAGAGTGTGCAGCAGGTCTGACCAGGATGATCCCAGGAATCCCCCATGGAGGGAGGGGAACATGGAGGAAGGCAGGGGCACTCGCTCCTGCGGGGGTGGGGGGAGAACAGGGGACTCTCTCTTGTGGAAGGGGATGGATTTGGGGCGTGGTGAATGAATCGGACCAACCTCCACTCCGTTGTGTGTGACTGGACTCTGTGAGTCCTGGCGGTCACCCTCCTGTTGTCCTGACACAAGGCTGCTCACGGTGGCTGGACTGGGGGTCTCGGACTTGTTTCTCTTTGGCTCGGTGGTATCCACATCCTCGGGATCTTCCTGCCCCTGCAGCACGAGTGAATCTCCTTTCTCCGGTTTCCTCTTGCGCCTTTTCTCTGCGGAATCTTTCCCTCTAATTCGGGTGAGCTTACTTTCCAGCTTCTCAATCTGAGGGGGGGTGGAAACAGAAGGAGAATGGGACAGTGTAGAGAGAGCTTTACTCTGTATCTAACCCCGTGCTGTCCCTGTCCCTGGGAGTGTTTGATGGGGGGGGACAGTGTAGAGGGAGCTTTACTCTGTATCTAACCCCGTGCTGTCCCTGTCCCTGGGAGTGTTTGATTGGGGACAGTGCAGAGGGAGCTTTACTCTGTATCTAACCCCGTGCTGTCCCTGTCCCTGGGAGTGTTTGAGGGGGTGGGGGGAGCACAGTGTGGAGAGAGCATTAATTTCAACTTTAATTCCAGTTTAAGGGAGTAGGGAGAGAGCCACGTGTTTAGACTGACAACACACAGCTCGCCTATTCTATCATATACAGAAACCATTACCACCCCCCACACAGACAGCTCTGACCCAGCCTCACCTCCCCAACCCCCCCCCCCACACACACACACACACACGTGGAGCTGCCCCTGAGCCCATCCCAAGGCCAGCTTACCTGAAGCAGTTTGTGCAGCTTCTCGTGAGGTGGGCCCCTCACAGCCTGCAGTACCCTCCAGATATTTTGGCTTTCATCGAGTGTGACTTCCAGCAAGTCCCCATCGATCACCAACTCCTCCAACTGTTGCTGCACATTTTCAGAGAGCTGTACGGCAGGGCTCTGCAGCGAGAGCTCCTCATCGTCTGGGGGGCAACAGGGGGGAGAAACCGTCATTGACACCGGGACCTCCACTCACACTGACCCACAGGGAGGGACCCTCACTCACACTGACCCACAGGGAGGGACCCTCACTCACACTGACCCACAGGGAGGGACCCTCACTCACACCGACCCACAGGGAGGGACCCTCACTCACACCGACCCACAGGGAGGGACCCTCACTCACACCGACCCACAGGGAGGGACCCTCACTCACACCGACCCACAGGGAGGGACCCTCACTCACACCGACCCACAGGGAGGGACCCTCACTCACACTGACCCACAGTGAGAGACCCTCACTCACACTCACCCACAGGGAGGGACCCTCACTCACACTGACCCACAGGGAGGGACCCTCACTCACACTGACCCACAGGGAGGAAGGGACCCTCACTCACACTGACCCACAGGGAGGGAGGGACCCTCACTCACACTGACCCACAGGGAGGGACCCTCACTCACACTGACCCACAGGGAGGGACCCTCACACACTGACCCACAGGGAGAGACCCTCACACTGACCCACAGGGAGGGACCCTCACACACTGACCCACAGGGAGAGACCCTCACTCACACTGACCCACAGGGAGAGACCCTCACTCACACTGACCCACAGGGAGGGACCATCACTCACACTGACCCACAGGGAGGGACCCTCACTCACACTGACCCACAGGGAGGGACCCTCACACTGACCCACAGGGAGAGACCCTCACTCACACTGACCCACAGGGAGGGACCCTCACTCACACTGACCCACAGGGAGGGACCCTCACACTGACCCACAGGGAGGGACCATCACTCACACTGACCCACAGGGAGAGACCATCACTCACACTGACCCACAGGGAGAGACCCTCACTCACACTGACCCACAGGGAGGGACCCTCACTCACACTGACCCACAGGGAGGGACCCTCACTCACACTGACCCACAGGGAGGGACCCTCACTCACACTGACCCACAGGGAGGGACCCTCACACTGACCCACAGGGAGGGACCATCACTCACACTGACCCACAGGGAGGGACCCTCACTCACACTGACCCACAGGGAGAGACCCTCACACACACTGACCCACAGGGAGGGACCCTCACACACACTGACCCACAGGGAGGGACCCTCACTCACACTGACCCACAGGGAGGGACCCTCACTCACACTGACCCACAGGGAGGGACCCTCACTCACACTGACCCACAGGGAGGGACCCTCACTCACACTGACCCACAGGGAGGGACCCTCACTCACACTGACCCACAGGGAGGGACCATCACACACTATCCCACAGCACAGTGACTGGGGACAGACACGGACAAAGAGAGACAGACAGCGCCTGAGAATTGTATGGAGAGACAAGGACGCGATGAGGTTTCGGGGCGATACAGAGGACTGTGTTTAAGCAGTTACCTGTTGGCTCGGACGTTACGATGGTTTCCTGCAGTTCCTGCGATGAATCGACAGCATCCCCATTTACTGCATGGAGCTGTCAGGAGGAGAAACTGCAGGTCATTATCATCAAGGAGACTCCTGGTGCCTTTTGCCCACTCAGCACTGACCCTCCGACAGTGCCCACTCCCTCAGCACTGACCCTCCGACAGTGCCCACTCCCTCAGCACTGACCCTCCGACAGTGCCCACTCCCTCAGCACTGACCCTCCGACAGTGCCCACTCCCTCAGCACTGACCCTCCCTCAGCACTGACCCTCCGACAGTGCCCACTCCCTCAGCACTGACCCTCTGACAGTGCCCACTCCCTCAGCACTGACCTTCTGACAGTGCCCACTCCCTCAGCACTGACCCTCTGACAGTGCCCACTCCCTCAGCACTGACCCTCTGACAGTGCCCACTCCCTCAGCACTGACCCTCTGACAGTGCCCACTCCCTCAGCACTGACCCTCTGACAGTGCCCACTCCCTCAGCACTGACCCTCCCTCAGCACTGACCCTCCGCCAGTGCCCTCTCCCTCAGCACTGATCCTCTGACAGTGCCCACTCCCTCAGCACTGACCCTCCGACAGTGCCCACTCCCTCAGCACTGACCCTCCGACAGTGCCCACTCCCTCAGCACTGACCCTCCGACAGTGCCCACTCCCTCAGCACTGACCCTCCGACAGTGCCCACTCCCTCAGCACTGACCCTCCGACAGTGCCCACTCCCTCAGCACTGACCCTCCGACAGTGCCCACTCCCTCAGCACTGACCCTCCGACAGTGCCCACTCCCTCAGCACTGACCCTCCGACAGTGCCCACTCCCTCAGCACTGACCCTCCGACAGTGCCCACTCCCTCAGCACTGACCCTCCGACAGTGCCCACTCCCTCAGCACTGACCCTCCGACAGTGCCCACTCCCTCAGCACTGACCCTCCGACAGTGCCCACTCCCTCAGCACTGACCCTCCGACAGTGCCCACTCCCTCAGCACTGACCTTCCGACAGTGCCCACTCCCTCAGCACTGACCCTCCGACAGTGCCCACTCCCTCAGCACTGACCCTCCGACAGTGCCCACTCCCTCAGCACTGACCCTCCGACAGTGCCCACTCCCTCAGCACTGACCCTCCGACAGTGCCCACTCCCTCAGCACTGACCCTCCGACAGTGCCCACTCCCTCAGCAATGACCCTCCGACAGTGCCCAATCCCTCAGCACTGACCCTCCGACAGTGCCCAATCCCTCAGCACTGACCCTCCGACAGTGCCCACTCCATCAGCACTGACCCTCCCACAGTGCCCACTCCCTCAGCACTGACCCTCCCACAGTGCCCACTCCCTCAGCACTGACCCTCCGACAGTGCCCACTCCCTCAGCACTGACCCTCCGACAGTGCCCACTCCCTCAGCACTGACCCTCCCACAGTGCCCGCTCCCTCAGCACTGACCCTCCGACAGTGCCCACTCCCTCAGCACTGACCCTCCGACAGTGCCCACTCCCTCAGCACTGACCCTCCCTCAGCGCCCGCTCCCTCCCTCAGCACTGACCCTCCCTCAGCACTGACCCTCCCTCAGTGCCCGCTCCCTCAGCACTGACCCTCCGACAGTGCCCACTCCCTCAGCACTGACCCTCCCTCAGCACTGACCCTCCCACAGTGCCCACTCCCTCAGCACTGACCCTCCCTCAGTGCCCACTCCCTCAGCACTGACCCTCCCTCAGCGCCCGCTCCCTCCCTGGGGCAGTGCCCCCCACCCTCTCACCTTCCGGTGGTGATGTCCCGTGCGGCTCCTCTCCTTTAGAGCGATGGTGTCTTTCACCATCTGGTTGTGGAGTTGCTGCCGGAGCTCGGTGAGCTGATCGAGGAGAGTGGTCACTTCCTTGGAGGCCATGGCCCTTCGTGCCCGGTCCTGCCAAAGGATGGCTCGTTCTGTCAGGCACTGCAGGGCCTCCCCCTCGGGCAGACGGACGGGCAGCTTCTGCAGGGCCACCAACAGCGATAAGATGATCTCCAAGCGAGGGCGGCGGGATCGCAGGCACAAGGGACACAGGAACTTGGTGTCCCAGTCCCACCAGGCAGCCAGGTGCCTCTGTTGGCTGAGGCGGGGGTAGCTGGTACATGAGCTGTGGAACCAGTCCTTACAGAGCTCACACTGCAGCATCGGGCCACTGGCCTCCTGCCCACACAGGCAGCCCACCTGCCCCTGAGTGGGGGCCTCTCCCGGCTCCTTCCCCATCACCTTCGACATGTTCCTCTGGCGCAGAGCCCGGATACCCTCACGCTCCTTACGCTCAGCGTCCTTGAAGGCCAGGATCTGGGGGGGGGAGACATGGAGATGGGGGGGGAAGAGAGACATGGACAGGGGGGAAAACAGGGAAGAGGGGTCGGGGGGGGAAATGGCGGAGTGGGGATGGGGGTGGGGGGGACGGGGGGTGAAAAACGGAGGAGAGGGGACAGGGGGGCGGGGGAGAAAACGGGGGAGAAGGGACGGGGGGAATGGCAGAGAGGGGACAGGGGGGCGGGGGAGAAAACAGGGGAGGGGGGAGGGGGAATGGGGGGAAATGGGGGACAGGACACAGAGAGGGGGAGGGAGGGAAAAACAAAAGGATAAGTATTGCAGGTTCCTCAATTAAATACAAAGTCACGACACAGCAGCAGGTACAGAACAGGAGGCCGTTCAGCCCCTCCTCGAAACAGTAACAGAGGAACAGGAGGAGGCCGTTCAGCCCCTCCTCGAAACAGTAACAGAGGAACAGGAGGCCATTCAGCCCCTCCACGAAACAGTAACAGAGGAACAGGAGGCCGTTCAGCCCCTCCTCAAAACAGTAACAGAGGAACAGGAGGCCATTCAGCCCCTCCACGAAACAGTAACAGAGGAACAGGAGGCCGTTCAGCCCCTCCTCAAAACAGTAACAGAGGAACAGGAGGCCATTCAGCCCCTCCACGAAACAGTAACAGAGGAACAGCAGGAGGCCATTCAGCCCCTCCACGAAACAGTAACAGAGGAACAGCAGGAGGCCATTCAGCCCGGCTGACCCAGGCCGCTAATGGTCAGACCACAGCGGATGTGGACCTGAACTCCATTCATCTGCCTGATGAACCTGAAATCACAGCGGGCTCCCGTGCAGGTGGTGAGAAGCCCTACCCCAGTGAGGAACCAGTCAGTGAGAGACTGAGGTATGAAACCCCAGCCGACCTCCAGCCCACAGGTACATGGCAGAGACGGTAGGTCCAGCTGGCGGGGGTGGGGGTGAAGCGGAGGTCTCACCCGCTCGGTATGGGGGAGGGAAGCGGTGCACCCCGAGAGCACCAACGTCTCTCTGTTGTTACCCACGGCCCTCCCTCGGTTCTATCCCAGCCAGCCGGTTTGGTCCCTATCGGTGAGCACTGTTCAGACAGCAGCCCCCACCCTGGAAGTGCCCGACCAAACCGGGAGGAGAGGAGAGTAAAGCAGTGCAGCAGCAGCTCCTCACGATTGATCCGGGGTCACGGAGATCCTGAGCAGAAAGGCCAAGGCCATCGGTATCAGCTTTATCCAACAGGCTCTCCCTCGATTTGCTCCACTTGTTCCTGCGGACACTGTCGGAGCCGGCATCGGCACAGGGACAGAGCACCTGGAAAAACAGGACCGACGGGATTATACAGGGGGGAGGGGTAAACCGGTCAGTATACACACGGGGTTATACAGGGGGGAACACAGCTCAGTATACACACGGGGTAATACAGGGGGGGAACACAGCTCAGTATACACACGGGGTTATAGAGGGGGAACACAGCTCAGTATACACACGGGGTTATACAGGGGGGAACACAGCTCAGTATACACACGGGGTAATACAGGGGGGGAACACAGCTCAGTATACACACGGGGTTATAGAGGGGGAACACAGCTCAGGAAACACACGGGGTAATACAGGGGGGGGAACACAGGTCAGTATACACATGGGGTTATACAGGGGGGAACACAGCTCAGTATACACACGGGGTAATACAGGGGGGGAACACAGCTCAGTATACACACGGGGTAATACAGGGGGGAACACAGCTCAGTATACACACGGGGTAATACGGGGGGGGAACACAGCTCAGTATACACACGGGGTTATACAGGGGGGAACACAGCTCAGTATACACACGGGGTTATACAGGGGGGAACACAGCTCAGTATACACACGGGGTAATACAGGGGGGAACACAGCTCAGTATACACACGGGGTTATACAGGGGGGAACACAGCTCAGTATACACACGGGGTAATACAGGGGGGGAACACAGCTCAGTATACACACGGGGTTATACAGGGGGGAACACAGCTCAGTATACACACGGGGTAATACGGGGGGGGAACACAGCTCAGTATACACACAGGGTTATACAGGGGGGAACACAGCTCAGTATACACACGGGGTTATACAGGGGGGAACACAGCTCAGTATACACACGGGGTAATACAGGGGGGAACACAGCTCAGTATACACACGGGGTTATACAGGGGGGAACACAGCTCAGTATACACACGGGGTAATACGGGGGGGGAACACATCTCAGTATACACACGGGGTTATACAGGGGGGAACACAGCTCAGTATACACACGGGGTTATACTGGGGGGGGGGAACACAGCTCAGTATACACACGGGGTTATACAGGGGGGAACACAGCTCAGTATACACACGGGGTTATACAGGGGGGAACACAGCTCAGTATACACACGGGGTTATACAGGGGGGACCACAGCTCAGTGTACACACGGGGTTATACAGGGGGGGGGAACACAGCTCAGTATACACACGGGGTAATACAGGGGGGGGAACACAGCTCAGTATACACACGGGGTTATACAGGGGGGAACACAGCTCAGTATACACACGGGGTTATACAGGGGGGAACACAGCTCAGTGTACACACGGGGTAATACGGGGGGGGAACACAGCTCAGTATACACACGGGGTTATACAGGGGGGGAACACAGGTCAGTATACACACGGGGTTATGCAGGGGGGAACACAGCTCAGTATACACACGGGGTAATACAGGGGGGGGAACACAGCTCAGTATACACATGGGGTTATACAGGGGGGAACACAGCTCAGTATACACACGGGGTAATACAGGGGGGGGAACACAGCTCAGTATACACATGGGGTTATACAGGGGGGAACACAGCTCAGTATACACACGGGGTAATACAGGGGGGGGAACACAGCTCAGTATACACACGGGGTTATACAGGGGGGAACACAGCTCAGTATACACACGGGGTTATACGGGGGGGAACACAGCTCAGTATACACACGGGGTTATACAGGGGGGAACACAGCTCAGTATACACACGGGGTTATACGGGGGGAACACAGCTCAGTATACACACGGGGTTATACAGGGGGGAACACAGCTCAGTATACACACAGGGTTATACAGGGGGGAACACAGCTCAGTATACACACGGGGTTATACAGGGGGGAACACAGCTCAGTATACACACGGGGTTATACAGGGGGGAACACAGCTCAGTATACACACAGGGTTATACAGGGGGGGGAACACAGCTCAGTGTACACACGGGGTAATACAGGGGGGGGAACACAGCTCAGTATACACACGGGGTTATACAGGGGGGAACACAGGTCAGTATACACACGGGGTTATACGGGGGGGAACACAGCTCAGTATACACACGGGGTTATACAGGGGGGAACACAGGTCAGTATACACACGGGGTTATACAGGGGGGAACACAGCTCAGTATACACACGGGGTAATACAGGGGGGGGAACACAGCTCAGTGTACACACGGGGTTATACAGGGGAGAACACAGCTCAGTATACACACGGGGTTATACAGGGGGGAACACAGCTCAGTATACACACGGGGTTATACAGGGGAGACACAGCTCAGTATACACACGGGGTTATACAGGGGGGAACACAGCTCAGTATACACACGGGGTTATACAGGGGGGGGAACACAGCTCAGTATACACACGGGGTTATACAGGGGGGAACACAGCTCAGTATACACACGGGGTTATACAGGGGGGGGAACACAGCTCAGTATACACACGGGGTTATACAGGGGGGGGAACACAGCTCAGTATACACACGGGGTTATACAGGGGGGAACACAGCTCAGTATACACACGGGGTTATACATGGGGGGGAACACAGCTCAGTATACACACGGGGTAATACAGGGGGGGGAACACAGCTCAGTATACACACGGGGTTATACAGGGGGGAACACAGCTCAGTATACACACGGGGTAATACGGGGGGGAACACAGCTCAGTGTACACACGGGGTTATACAGGGGGGAACACAGCTCAGTATACACACGGGGTTATACAGGGGGGAACACAGCTCAGTATACACACGGGGTTATACAGGGGGGAACACAGCTCAGTATACACACAGGGTTATACGGGGGGGGGAAACAGCTCAGTGTACACACGGGGTTATACAGGGGGGAACACAGCTCAGTATACACACGGGGTAATACAGGGGGGGGAACACAGCTCAGTGTACACACGGGGTTATACAGGGGAGAACACAGCTCAGTATACACACAGGGTAATACGGGGGGGAACACAGCTCAGTATACACACGGGGTTATACAGGGGGGGGGGAACACAGCTCAGTATACACACGGGGTTATACAGGGGGGAACACAGCTCAGTATACACACGGTGTTATACAGGGGGGAACACAGCTCAGTATACACACGGGGTTATACAGGGGGGAACACAGCTCAGTATACACACAGGGTAATACGGGGGGGAACACAGCTCAGTATACACACGGGGTTATACAGGGGGGGGGGAACACAGCTCAGTATACACACGGGGTTATACAGGGGGGAACACAGCTCAGTATACACACGGGGTTATACAGGGGGGGGGGAACACAGCTCAGTATACACACGGGGTTATACAGGGGGGAACACAGCTCAGTATACACACGGGGTTATACAGGGGGGAACACAGCTCAGTATACACACGGGGTTAATCAGGGGGGGGAACACAGCTCAGTATACACACGGGGTTATACAGGGGGGAACACAGCTCAGTATACACACGGGGTAATACAGGGGGGACCACAGCTCAGTGTACACACGGGGTAATACAGGGGGGAACACAGCTCAGTATACACACGGGGTAATACAGGGGGGAACACAGCTCAGTATACACACGGGGTAATACAGGGGGGGGGAACACAGCTCAGTATACACACGGGGTTATACAGGGGGGAACACAGCTCAGTATACACACGGGGTTATACGGGGGGAACACAGCTCAGTATACACACGGGGTAATACAGGGGGGGGGGAACACAGCTCAGTATACACACGGGGTAATACAGGGGGGAACACAGCTCAGTATACACACGGGGTTATACAGGGGGGGGAACACAGCTCAGTATACACACGGGGTAATACAGGGGGGAACACAGCTCAGTATACACACGGGGTTATACAGGGGGGGGGGAACACAGCTCAGTATACACACGGGGTAATACAGGGGGGAACACAGCTCAGTATACACACGGGGTTATACAGGGGGGAACACAGCTCAGTATACACACGGGGTAATACGGGGGGGAACACAGCTCAGTGTACACACGGGGTTATACAGGGGGGAACACAGCTCAGTATACACACGGGGTTATACAGGGGGGAACACAGCTCAGTATACACACGGGGTAATACAGGGGGGAACACAGCTCAGTATACACACGGGGTTATACAGGGGGGAACACAGCTCAGTATACACACGGGGTTATACAGGGGGGAACACAGCTCAGTATACACACGGGGTAATACAGGGGGGACCACAGCTCAGTGTACACACGGGGTAATACAGGGGGGAACACAGCTCAGTATACACACGGGGTTATACATGGGGGGGAACACAGCTCAGTATACACACGGGGTAATACAGGGGGGAACACAGCTCAGTATACACACGGGGTAATACGGGGGGGAACACAGCTCAGTGTACACACGGGGTTATACAGGGGGGAACACAGCTCAGTATACACACGGGGTTATACAGGGGGGAACACAGCTCAGTATACACACGGGGTTATACAGGGGGGAACACAGCTCAGTATACACACGGGGTTATACAGGGGGGAACACAGCTCAGTATACACGCGGGGTTAATCAGGGGGGGGAACACAGCTCAGTATACACACGGGGTTATACAGGGGGGGGAACACAGCTCAGTATACACACGGGGTTATACAGGGGGGAACACAGCTCAGTATACACACGGGGTTATACGGGGGGGGAACACAGCTCAGTATACACACGGGGTAATACAGGGGGGAACACAGGTCAGTGTACACACGGGGTTATACAGGGGGGAACACAGGTCAGTGTACACACGGGGTTATACGGGGGGAACACAGGTCAGTATACACACGGGGTTATACAGGGGGGAACACAGCTCAGTATACACACGGGGTTATACGGGGGGGGGAACACAGCTCAGTATACACACGGGGTTATACAGGGGGGAACACAGCTCAGTGTACACACGGGATTATACAGGGGGGAACACAGGTCAGTATACACACGGGGTTATACAGGGGGGAACACAGCTCAGTATACACACGGGATTATACTGGGGGGAACACAGCTCAGTATACACACGGGGTTATACAGGGGGGACACACCTCAGTATACACACGGGGTTATACAGGGGGGGGGGAACACAGCTCAGTATACACACAGGGTTATACAGGGGGGAACACAGCTCAGCATACACACGGGGTTATACGGGGGGAACACAGCTCAGTATACACATGGGGTTATACAGGGGGAGGAATACAGCTCAGTATACACACGGGGTCATACGGGGGGGAACACAGCTCAGCACACACACGGGGTTATACAGGGGAGAACACAGCTCAGTATACACACGGGGTTATACAGGGGGGAACACCGCTCAGTGTACACACGGGGTTATACAGGGGGGAACACAGCTCAGTATACACACGGGGTTATACAGGGGGGAACACAGCTCAGTATACACACGGGGTAATACAGGGGGGAACACAGCTCAGTATACACACGGGGTTATACAGGGGGGAACACAGGTCAGTATACACACGGGGTTATACAGGGGGGAACACAGCTCAGTATACACACGGGGTAATACGGGGAGAACACAGCTCAGTATACACACGGGCTTATACAGGGGGGAACACAGCTCAGTATACACACGGGGTTATACAGGGAGGGAACACAGCTCAGTATACACACGGGGTTATACAGGGGGGAACACAGCTCAGTATACACACAGGGTTATACGGGGGGGGGAACACAGCTCAGTGTACACACGGGGTTATACAGGGGGGAACACAGCTCAGTATACACACGGGGTTATACAGGGGGGAACACAGCTCAGTATACACACGGGGTTATACAGGGGGGAACACAGCTCAGTGTACACACGGGGTTATACAGGGGGGAACACAGCTCAGTATACACACGGGGTTATACGGGGGGGGGAACACAGCTCAGTGTACACACGGGGTTATACAGGGGGGAACACAGCTCAGTATACACACGGGGTTATACAGGGGGGAACACAGCTCAGTATACACACGGGGTTATACAGGGGGGAACACAGCTCAGTATACACACGGGGTTATACAGGGGGGAACACAGCTCAGTATACACACGGGGTTATACGGGGGGGGAACACAGCTCAGTGTACACACGGGGTTATACAGGGGGGAACACAGCTCAGTATACACACGGGGTTATACAGGGGGGAACACAGCTCAGTATACACACGGGGTTATACAGGGGGGAACACAGCTCAGTATACACACGGGGTTATACAGGGGGGAACACAGCTCAGTATACACACGGGGTTATACAGGGGGGAACACAGCTCAGTATACACACGGGGTTATACAGGGGGGAACACAGCTCAGTATACACACGGGGTTATACGGGGGGGGAACACAGCTCAGTGTACACACGGGGTTATACAGGGGGGAACACAGCTCAGTATACACACGGGGTTATACAGGGGGGAACACAGGTCAGTATACACACGGGATTATACAGGGGGGAACACAGCTCAGTATACACACGGGGTTATACGGGGGGGGAACACAGCTCAGTATACACACGGGGTTATACAGGGGAGAACACAGCTCAGTATACACACGGGGTTATACAGGGGGGAACACAGCTCAGTATACACACGGGGTTATACGGGGGGGGAACACAGCTCAGTGTACACACGGGGTTATACAGGGGGGAACACAGCTCAGTATACACACGGGGTTATACAGGGGGGAACACAGCTCAGTGTACACACGGGGTTATACAGGGGGGAACACAGCTCAGTATACACACGGTGTTATGCAGGGGGGAACACAGCTCAGTATACACACGGGATTATACATGGGGGAACACACCTCAGTATACACACGGGGTTATACAGGGGGGACACAGCTCAGTATACACACGGGGTTATACAGGGGGGGGGAACACAGCTCAGTATACACACAGGGTTATACAGGGGGGAACACAGCTCAGCATACACACGGGGTTATACAGGGGAGACACAGCTCAGTATACACACGGGGTTATACAGGGGGGAACACAGCTCAGTATACACACGGGGTTATACAGGGGGGAACACAGCTCAGTATACACGCGGGGTTAATCAGGGGGGGGAACACAGCTCAGTATACACACGGGGTTATACAGGGGGGAACACAGCTCAGTATACACACGGTGTTATGCAGGGGGGAACACAGCTCAGTATACACACGGGATTATACATGGGGGAACACACCTCAGTATACACACGGGGTTATACAGGGGGGACACAGCTCAGTATACACACGGGGTTATACAGGGGGGGGGAACACAGCTCAGTATACACACGGGGTAATACAGGGGAGAACACAGCTCAGTATACACACGGGATTATACATGGGGGAACACACCTCAGTATACACACGGGGTTATACAGGGGGGAACACAGCTCAGTATACACACAGGGTTATACAGGGGGGAACACAGCTCAGCATACACACGGGGTTATACGGGGGGAACACAGCTCAGTATACACATGGGGTTATACAGGGGGAGGAATACAGCTCAGTATACACACGGGGTCATACGGGGGGGAACACAGCTCAGCACACACACGGGGTTATACAGGGGAGACACAGCTCAGTATACACACGGGGTTATACAGGGGGGAACACAGCTCAGTATACACACGGGGTTATACAGGGGGGAACACAGCTCAGTATACACGCGGGGTTAATCAGGGGGGGGAACACAGCTCAGTATACACACGGGGTTATACAGGGGGGGGAACACAGCTCAGTATACACACGGGGTTATACAGGGGGGAACACAGCTCAGTATACACACGGGGTTATACGGGGGGGGAACACAGCTCAGTGTACACACGGGGTTATACAGGGGGGAACACAGGTCAGTGTACACACGGGGTTATACGGGGGGAACACAGGTCAGTATACACACGGGGTTATACAGGGGGGAACACAGCTCAGTATACACACGGGGTTATACGGGGGGGGGAACACAGCTCAGTATACACACGGGGTTATACAGGGGGGAACACAGCTCAGTGTACACACGGGATTATACAGGGGGGAACACAGGTCAGTATACACACGGGGTTATACAGGGGGGAACACAGCTCAGTATACACACGGGATTATACTGGGGGGAACACAGCTCAGTATACACACGGGGTTATACAGGGGGGACACACCTCAGTATACACACGGGGTTATACAGGGGGGGGGGAACACAGCTCAGTATACACACAGGGTTATACAGGGGGGAACACAGCTCAGCATACACACGGGGTTATACGGGGGGAACACAGCTCAGTATACACATGGGGTTATACAGGGGGAGGAATACAGCTCAGTATACACACGGGGTCATACGGGGGGGAACACAGCTCAGCACACACACGGGGTTATACAGGGGAGAACACAGCTCAGTATACACACGGGGTTATACAGGGGGGAACACCGCTCAGTGTACACACGGGGTTATACAGGGGGGAACACAGCTCAGTATACACACGGGGTAATACAGGGGGGAACACAGCTCAGTATACACACGGGGTAATACAGGGGGGAACACAGCTCAGTATACACACGGGGTTATACAGGGGGGAACACAGGTCAGTATACACACGGGGTTATACAGGGGGGAACACAGCTCAGTATACACACGGGGTAATACGGGGAGAACACAGCTCAGTATACACACGGGGTTATACAGGGGGGAACACAGCTCAGTATACACACGGGGTTATACAGGGAGGGAACACAGCTCAGTATACACACGGGGTTATACAGGGGGGAACACAGCTCAGTATACACACAGGGTTATACGGGGGGGGGAACACAGCTCAGTGTACACACGGGGTTATACAGGGGGGAACACAGCTCAGTATACACACAGGGTTATACAGGGGGGAACACAGCTCAGTGTACACACGGGGTTATACAGGGGGGAACACAGCTCAGTATACACACAGGGTTATACAGGGGGGAACACAGCTCAGTATACACACGGGGTAATACGGGGAGAACACAGCTCAGTATACACACGGGGTTATACAGGGGGGAACACAGCTCAGTATACACACGGGGTTATACAGGGAGGGAACACAGCTCAGTATACACACGGGGTTATACAGGGGGGAACACAGCTCAGTATACACACGGGGTTATACGGGGGGGGAACACAGCTCAGTATACACACGGGGTAATACAGGGGGGAACACAGCTCAGTATACACACAGGGTTATACGGGGGGGGGAAACAGCTGAGTATACACATGGTGGGAGTGGGGGGGGGGTGGGGAGACTGTACAGTGTGAATTTTGAGCTGTTTCCCAAGGGAAGGTCGAACACAGTGTCAGTCCCAGCGGAAAACCCCCTCGACACTTGCCTCTAACAGCGTGTAACAGGAGTTCTTCTTCAGAAAGGTCTTTGTTGCCTTTTCTCTCCAGGAATGGGCAGTTGTGACTTGAGTCTCGAGGTGAGGTAATTCTTCCATCCTCACGGGTAAATCCCGTCCCACTGCCACCAATCCCTCCAGGTCATCCAGACAGGGATAGTGATCCCCATTCTGAAAGGTACCAGAAAGCACAACCTGTATGAGCGAGTGGAGCTTCCATCCTCCTACCTCCCGTACCACACGATCTGAGGGAGAGTCAGTACTGAGGGAGTGGGCACTGTCAGAGGGTCAGTGCTGAGGGAGTGGGCACTGTCAGAGGGTCAGTGCTGAGGGAGCGGGCACTGTCAGAGGGTCAGTGCTGAGGGAGTGGGCACTGTCAGAGGGTCAGTGCTGAGGGAGCGGGCACTGTCAGAGGGTCAGTGCTGAGGGAGCGGGCACTGTCAGAGGGTCAGTGCTGAGGGAGCGGGCACTGTCAGAGGGTCAGTGCTGAGGGAGCGGGCACTGTCAGAGGGTCAGTGCTGAGGGAGTGGGCACTGTCGGAGGGTCAGTACTGAGGGAGTGGGCACTGTCAGAGGGTCAGTGCTGAGGGAGTGGGCACTGTCGGAGGGTCAGTGCTGAGGGAGTGGGCACTGTCAGAGGGTCAGTGCTGAGGGAGTGGGCACTGTCGGAGGGTCAGTGCTGAGGGAGTGGGCACTGTCAGAGGGTCAGTGCTGAGGGAGTGGGCACTGTCAGAGGGTCAGTGCTGAGGGAGTGCCGCGCTGTCAGAGGGTCAGTGCTGAGGGAGCGGGCACTGTCAGAGGGTCAGTGCTGAGGGAGTGGGCACTGTCAGAGGGTCAGTGCTGAGGGAGTGGGCACTGTCAGAGGGTCAGTGCTGAGGGAGTGGGGACTGTCAGAGGGTCAGTGCTGAGGGAGGGGGCACTGTCAGAGGGTCAGTGCTGAGGGAGGGGGCACTGTCAGAGGGTCAGTGCTGAGGGAGGGGGCACTGTCAGAGGGTCAGTGCTGAGGGAGCGGGCACTGTCAGAGGGTCAGTGCTGAGGGAGCGGGCACTGTCAGAGGGTCAGTGCTGAGGGAGCGGGCACTGTCAGAGGGTCAGTGCTGAGGGAGCGGGCACTGTCAGAGGGTCAGTGCTGAGGGAGCGGGCACTGTCAGAGGGTCAGTGCTGAGGGAGTGGGCACTGTCAGAGGGTCAGTGCTGAGGGAGTGCCGCACTGTCGGTGGGTCAGTGCTGAGGGAGTGGGCACTGTCGGTGGGTCAGTGCTGAGGGAGTGGGCACTGTCAGAGGGTCAGTGCTGAGGGAGTGGGCAATGTCAGAGGGTCAGTGCTGAGGGAGTGGGCACTGTCGGAGGGTCAGTGCTGAGGGAGTGGGCACTGTCAGAGGGTCGGGGCCGAGGCAGCCAAAAGCACCAGGAATATCCTTGATGCTGGTTACGCCCCTCAATGCGTTCCCCAAAGTCCATCCCTAAACTAGCAGGCGGTGTCTTGGGTCCAGATGATGCCATTGACCGTTTGTGGGATCTTGCTGTGAAGAGTGGAGAAAGGGTGATTCCGTCACAGGGAGCCCCGCTCCTGCACAGCAAGATCCCACAGGCAGCGTTCTGGGGCACTTGCCTGTATTTCCTCAACGTCAGCGATCCAGGCCCTGGCTTTTGACAGCGCCTCCTTTAGGGCCACGATGTTGGGCAGTTCGACCGGGATGTTGTCTGCTTCCTTTATGATCGCCTCGAGAGTGGCAGGAGCATGTTTCTGTCTGAACACCAAAGGATGTGTGTGAGGGACGGAGAGAGAGACACACACAGGCACGGACACACACACACAGGCACAGGACACACACACACACGGACAAGCGCACACACGCGTACAGGCATGTGCACACAGATACAGTCAAACGCACACACGCGGACGCATACACAGGCACAGGCACAGGCACGTGGACACACACAGGCACAGACGCCTGGACACACACGGACAAGCACACACACGTGGACAGGCATGCGCAGACACAGTCACACGCACACAGGCGGACGCATACAGAGGCACAGGCGTGTGGACACACACACACACGCGGACAGGCGCGCAGACACACACACGCGGACAGGCGCGCAGACACACACACGCGGACAGGCGCGCAGACACACACACGCGGACAGGCGCGCAGACACACACACGCGGACAGGCGCGCAGACACACACACGCGGACAGGCGCGCAGACACACACACGCGGACAGGCGCGCAGACACGCACACGCGGACAGGCGCGCAGACACACACACGCGGACAGGCGCGCAGACACACAGGGACAAGCACACACACGTGGACAGGCATGTGCACATCGGCGCGCAGACACAGTCACACGCACACACGCGGATGCATACAGAGGCACAGGCGCGCGGACACACAGGCACAGACGCGTACACACAAAGACACACACACACACAGGCGCGTACACACACAGGCACACAGCAGTTTCACTCTTCCCCCCCCACCACCCTGACACAATTCCCAATTCCCACAAATGAACAGAAGGCCATTCAGCCCCCTCCTCCAGCCTGTTACACACGAACAGGAGACGATTCAGCCCAATAGCAGGCCTCCAGCCATCTCCCTCCCTCCCTCCGCCTGGTACCTGTCCCTCCCTCCCTCCCTCCCTCCGCCCCGTACCTGTCCCTCCCTCAGCCCCGTACCTGTCCCTCCCTCCCTCCCTCCCTCCCTCAGCCCCGTACCTGTCCCTCCCTCCGCCCCGTACCTGTCCCTCCCTCCCTCCCTCCCTCCGCCCCGTACCTGTCCCTCCCTCCCTCCCTCCCTCAGCCCCGTACCTGTCCCTCCCTCCCTCCCTCCCTCAGCCCCGTACCTGTCCCTCCCTCCCTCCCTCAGCCCCGTACCTGTCCCTCCCTCCCTCCCTCCCTCAGCCCCGTACCTGTCCCTCCCTCCCTCCCTCAGCCCCGTACCTGTCCCTCCCTCCCTCCCTCAGCCCCGTACCTGTCCCTCCCTCCCTCCCTCCCTCAGCCCCGTACCTGTCCCTCCCTCAGCCCCGTACCTGTCCCTCCCTCCCTCCCTCCGCCTGGTACCTGGCCTCCAGACAGATTTGTGCTTTCTCCTCCCAGCGCTCGGAGATGGTGAGCAGTTCCTGGAGCTCTGCCATCGCCTTCTCCACGGCGGGGTTGGAGGCGAGTTTGGAGCCAGCCTCAATCAGAGGTCTGATCAGCTCCAGGGTGACCCGGCCTGAGGCAGCCAGGGTCTCTCGCACCTGGTCCAGCCACTCGGCCTGTCGTGCCTCATGCTGTAGTTTGGCGATCTCCGGGAGCTCCACGCCGTACTGCTGCCCCTGCTCGATCAGCTGACGGAACTCCTGAGAGTTGGCAGGAAGGTCCTTCAGGGCGGCTTGGGTCTGGGTCTGGAACTTCTCCACCTCCTCCAGCAGCTCCTGGGGTGGGGGGGAACACAGACAGAACAGCACGTCACTTTGGGAACTGGGGCCAAAGAAACAACCATGGGCAGGGGCTCCAGCAACTGCACACAGTGTACACCGGGCACAAATCCTCACCAATGGGAGGGTTGGACAGGAACGTCATGTCACAGACACACTGACACTCCTCTACTCCTGCTCAAGCTCCCTCTACACTGTCCCCCCATCAAACACTCCCAGGGACAGGGACAGCACGGGGTTAGATACAGAGTAAAGCTCCCTCTACACTGTCCCCCCATCAAACACTCCCAGGGACAGGGACAGCACGGGGTTAGATACAGAGTAAAGCTCGCTCTACGCTGTTCCCCCATCAAACCCTCCCAGGGACAGGGACAGCACAGGGTTAGATACAGAGTAAAGCTCCCTCTACGCTGTTCCCCCATCAAACCCTCCCAGGGACAGGGACAGCACGGTGTTAAAAGTGACGATGGTGTGAGTAATAAACTGCAGGAAGGGAGTTGAAGCCAGTCGTGTTGTGTTTGTGAAGCGGTGGGAGGCTGAGCTACTCACCTGGACCTCCTGGATCTGAGTGACGACACAGGGCAGGCCCTGGAGCTGCTCAATGAAGATCCGCAGCTCACCCACGGTCA